>NW_027634971.1:0-151620 GCF_949748355.1 Melanostigma gelatinosum
TTACTTTTTTAGTTACTTTGGAAAAAAAAATATTTTTTTAGTTACTTTGGAAAAAAAATATTTTTTTAGTTACTTTGGAAAAAAAAATATTTTTTTAGTTACTTTGGAAAAAAAAATATTTTTTTAGTTACTTTGGAAATTTTTTTTTTTTTTTAATTACTTTGGAAAAAAAATATTTTTTTAGTTACTTTGGAAAAAAACAAATTTTTTTAGTTACTTTGGAAAAAAAAATATTTTTTTAGTTACTTTGGAAAAAAAAATTTTTTTAGTTACTTTGGAAAAAAAAAAATTTTTTTAGTTACTTTGGAAAAAAAATTATTTTTTTAGTTACTTTGGAAAAAAAAATATTTTTTTAGTTACTTTGGAAAAAAAAATATTTTTTTAGTTACTTTGGAAAAAAAAATATTTTTTTAGTTACTTTGGAAAAAAAAATATTTTTTTAGTTTCTTTGGAAAAAAAAAATTTTTTTTAGTTACTTTGGAAAAAAAATTTTTTTTTTAGTTACTTTGGAAAAAAAAATATTTTTTTAGTTACTTTGGAAAAAAAAAAAATTTTTTAGTTACTTTGGAAAAAAAATATTTTTTTAGTTACTTTGGAAAAAAAAAAATTTTTTTAGTTACTTTGGAAAAAAAAAAATTTTTTTAGTTACTTTGGAAAAAAAAATATTTTTTTAGTTACTTTGGAAAAAAAAATATTTTTTTAGTTACTTTGGAAAAAAAATATTTTTTTAGTTACTTTGGAAAAAAAAATATTTTTTTAGTTACTTTGGAAAAAAAAATATTTTTTTAGTTACTTTGGAAAAAAAAATATTTTTTTAGTTACTTTGGAAAAAAACAAATTTTTTTAGTTACTTTGGAAAAAAAAATATTTTTTTAGTTACTTTGGAAAAAAAAATATTTTTTTAGTTACTTTGGAAAAAAAAATATTTTTTTAGTTACTTTGGAAAAAAAATTATTTTTTTAGTTACTTTGGAAAAAAAAATATTTTTTTAGTTACTTTGGAAAAAAAAATATTTTTTTAGTTACTTTGGAAAAAAAAATATTTTTTTAGTTACTTTGGAAAAAAAAAATTTTTTTTAGTTTCTTTGGAAAAAAAAAAAAATTTTTAGTTACTTTGGAAAAAAAAAATTTTTTTTAGTTACTTTGGAAAAAAAAATATTTTTTTAGTTACTTTGGAAAAAAAAAATTTTTTTTAGTTACTTTGGAAAAAAAATATTTTTTTAGTTACTTTGGAAAAAAAAATATTTTTTTAGTTACTTTGGAAAAAAAAATATTTTTTTAGTTACTTTGGAAAAAAAAATATTTTTTTAGTTACTTTGGAAAAAAAAATATTTTTTTAGTTACTTTGGAAAAAAAATATTTTTTTAGTTACTTTGGAAAAAAAAATATTTTTTTAGTTACTTTGGAAAAAAAAATATTTTTTTAGTTACTTTGGAAAAAAACAAATTTTTTTAGTTACTTTGGAAAAAAAAATATTTTTTTAGTTACTTTGGAAAAAAAAATATTTTTTTAGTTACTTTGGGAAAAAAAAAATTTTTTTAGTTACTTTGGAAAAAAAATTATTTTTTTAGTTACTTTGGAAAAAAAAAATTTTTTTTAGTTTCTTTGGAAAAAAAAATATTTTTTTAGTTACTTTGGAAAAAAAATTTTTTTTTTTAGTTACTTTGGAAAAAAAATATTTTTTTAGTTACTTTGGAAAAAAAGTTACTTTTTTAGTTACTTTGGAAAAAAAAATATTTTTTTAGTTACTTTGGAAATAAAATATTTTTTTAGTTACTTTGGAAAAAAAAATATTTTTTTAGTTACTTTGGAAAAAAAAATATTTTTTTAGTTACTTTGGAAATTTTTTTTTTTTTTTAATTACTTTGGAAAAAAAATATTTTTTTAGTTACTTTGGAAAAAAACAAATTTTTTTAGTTACTTTGGAAAAAAAAATATTTTTTTAGTTACTTTGGAAAAAAAAATATTTTTTTAGTTACTTTGGAAATTTTTTTTTTTTTTTAATTACTTTGGAAAAAAAATATTTTTTTAGTTACTTTGGAAAAAAACAAATTTTTTTAGTTACTTTGGAAAAAAAAATATTTTTTTAGTTACTTTGGAAAAAAAAAATTTTTTTTAGTTACTTTGGAAAAAAAAAAAAATTTTTAGTTACTTTGGAAAAAAAAATATTTTTTTAGTTACTTTGGAAAAAAAAATATTTTTTTAGTTACTTTGGAAAAAAAAATATTTTTTTAGTTACTTTGGAAAAAAAATATTTTTTTAGTTACTTTGGAAAAAAAAATATTTTTTTAGTTACTTTGGAAAAAAAATATTTTTTTAGTTACTTTGGAAAAAAAAATATTTTTTTAGTTACTTTGGAAAAAAAAATATTTTTTTAGTTACTTTGGAAAAAAAAATATTTTTTTAGTTACTTTGGAAAAAACAAATTTTTTTAGTTACTTTGGAAAAAAAAATATTTTTTTAGTTACTTTGGAAAAAAAAATATTTTTTTAGTTACTTTGGAAAAAAAAATATTTTTTTAGTTACTTTGGAAAAAAAATTATTTTTTTAGTTACTTTGGAAAAAAAAATATTTTTTTAGTTACTTTGGAAAAAAAAAAATTTTTTTAGTTACTTTGGAAAAAAAAATATTTTTTTAGTTACTTTGGAAAAAAAAAAATTTTTTTAGTTTCTTTGGAAAAAAAAAAAATTTTTTAGTTACTTTGGAAAAAAAAAATTTTTTTTAGTTACTTTGGAAAAAAAAATATTTTTTTAGTTACTTTGGAAAAAAAAAATTTTTTTTTAGTTACTTTGGAAAAAAAATATTTTTTTAGTTACTTTGGAAAAAAAAATTTTTTTTTAGTTACTTTGGAAAAAAAATATTTTTTTAGTTACTTTGGAAAAAAAAATATTTTTTTAGTTACTTTGGAAAAAAAAATATTTTTTTAGTTACTTTGGAAAAAAAATATTTTTTTAGTTACTTTGGAAAAAAAAATATTTTTTTAGTTACTTTGGAAAAAAAAATATTTTTTTAGTTACTTTGGAAAAAAACAAATTTTTTTAGTTACTTTGGAAAAAAAAATATTTTTTTAGTTACTTTGGAAAAAAAAATATTTTTTTAGTTACTTTGGGAAAAAAAATATTTTTTTAGTTACTTTGGAAAAAAAATTATTTTTTTAGTTACTTTGGAAAAAAAAAAAATTTTTTAGTTTCTTTGGAAAAAAAAATTTTTTTTAGTTACTTTGGAAAAAAAAAAAATTTTTTAGTTACTTTGGAAAAAATTTACTTTTTTAGTTACTTTGGAAAAAAAAATATTTTTTTAGTTACTTTGGAAAAAAAAATATTTTTTTAGTTACTTTGGAAAAAAAATTTTTTTTTTAGTTACTTTGGAAAAAAAAATATTTTTTTAGTTACTTTGGAAAAAAAAAATTTTTTTTAGTTACTTTGGAAAAAAAAATATTTTTTTAGTTACTTTGGAAAAAAAAATATTTTTTTAGTTACTTTGGAAAAAAAAATATTTTTTTAGTTACTTTGGAAAAAAAATATTTTTTTAGTTACTTTGGAAAAAAAAATATTTTTTTAGTTACTTTGGAAAAAAAAATATTTTTTTAGTTACTTTGGAAATTTTTTTTTTTTTTTAATTACTTTGGAAAAAAAATATTTTTTTAGTTACTTTGGAAAAAAACAAATTTTTTTAGTTACTTTGGAAAAAAAAATATTTTTTTAGTTACTTTGGAAAAAAAAATATTTTTTTAGTTACTTTGGAAAAAAAAATATTTTTTTAGTTTCTTTGGAAAAAAAAATATTTTTTTAGTTACTTTGGAAAAAAAATATTTTTTTAGTTACTTTGGAAAAAAAAAAAAAAATTTTAGTTACTTTGGAAAAAAAATATTTTTTTAGTTACTTTGGAAAAAAAAATATTTTTTTAGTTACTTTGGAAAAAAAATATTTTTTTAGTTACTTTGGAAAAAAAAATATTTTTTTAGTTACTTTGGAAAAAAAAATATTTTTTTAGTTACTTTGGAAAAAAAAATATTTTTTTAGTTACTTTGGAAAAAAAAATATTTTTTTAGTTACTTTGGAAAAAAAAATATTTTTTTAGTTTCTTTGGAAAAAAAAAATTTTTTTTAGTTACTTTGGAAAAAAAAATTTTTTTTTAGTTACTTTGGAAAAAAAAATATTTTTTTAGTTACTTTGGAAAAAAAATTTTTTTTTTTAGTTACTTTGGAAAAAAAATATTTTTTTAGTTACTTTGGAAAAAAAGTTACTTTTTTAGTTACTTTGGAAAAAAAAATATTTTTTTAGTTACTTTGGAAAAAAAATATTTTTTTAGTTACTTTGGAAAAAAAAATATTTTTTTAGTTACTTTGGAAAAAAAAATATTTTTTTAGTTACTTTGGAAATTTTTTTTTTTTTTTAATTACTTTGGAAAAAAAATATTTTTTTAGTTACTTTGGAAAAAAACAAATTTTTTTAGTTACTTTGGAAAAAAAAATATTTTTTTAGTTACTTTGGAAAAAAAAATTTTTTTAGTTACTTTGGAAAAAAAAAAATTTTTTTAGTTACTTTGGAAAAAAAATTATTTTTTTAGTTACTTTGGAAAAAAAAATATTTTTTTAGTTACTTTGGAAAAAAAAATATTTTTTTAGTTACTTTGGAAAAAAAAATATTTTTTTAGTTACTTTGGAAAAAAAAATATTTTTTTAGTTTCTTTGGAAAAAAAAAATTTTTTTTAGTTACTTTGGAAAAAAAATTTTTTTTTTAGTTACTTTGGAAAAAAAAATATTTTTTTAGTTACTTTGGAAAAAAAAAAAAATTTTTTAGTTACTTTGGAAAAAAAATATTTTTTTAGTTACTTTGGAAAAAAAAAAATTTTTTTAGTTACTTTGGAAAAAAAAAAATTTTTTTAGTTACTTTGGAAAAAAAAATATTTTTTTAGTTACTTTGGAAAAAAAAATATTTTTTTAGTTACTTTGGAAAAAAAATATTTTTTTAGTTACTTTGGAAAAAAAAATATTTTTTTAGTTACTTTGGAAAAAAAAATATTTTTTTAGTTACTTTGGAAAAAAAAATATTTTTTTAGTTACTTTGGAAAAAAACAAATTTTTTTAGTTACTTTGGAAAAAAAAATATTTTTTTAGTTACTTTGGAAAAAAAAATATTTTTTTAGTTACTTTGGAAAAAAAAATATTTTTTTAGTTACTTTGGAAAAAAAATTATTTTTTTAGTTACTTTGGAAAAAAAAATATTTTTTTAGTTACTTTGGAAAAAAAAATATTTTTTTAGTTACTTTGGAAAAAAAAATATTTTTTTAGTTACTTTGGAAAAAAAAAATTTTTTTTAGTTTCTTTGGAAAAAAAAAAAAATTTTTAGTTACTTTGGAAAAAAAAAATTTTTTTTAGTTACTTTGGAAAAAAAAATATTTTTTTAGTTACTTTGGAAAAAAAAAAATTTTTTTTAGTTACTTTGGAAAAAAAATATTTTTTTAGTTACTTTGGAAAAAAAAATATTTTTTTAGTTACTTTGGAAAAAAAAATATTTTTTTAGTTACTTTGGAAAAAAAAATATTTTTTTAGTTACTTTGGAAAAAAAAATATTTTTTTAGTTACTTTGGAAAAAAAATATTTTTTTAGTTACTTTGGAAAAAAAAATATTTTTTTAGTTACTTTGGAAAAAAAAATATTTTTTTAGTTACTTTGGAAAAAAACAAATTTTTTTAGTTACTTTGGAAAAAAAAATATTTTTTTAGTTACTTTGGAAAAAAAAATATTTTTTTAGTTACTTTGGGAAAAAAAAAATTTTTTTAGTTACTTTGGAAAAAAAATTATTTTTTTAGTTACTTTGGAAAAAAAAAATTTTTTTTAGTTTCTTTGGAAAAAAAAATATTTTTTTAGTTACTTTGGAAAAAAAATTTTTTTTTTTAGTTACTTTGGAAAAAAAATATTTTTTTAGTTACTTTGGAAAAAAAGTTACTTTTTTAGTTACTTTGGAAAAAAAAATATTTTTTTAGTTACTTTGGAAATAAAATATTTTTTTAGTTACTTTGGAAAAAAAAATATTTTTTTAGTTACTTTGGAAAAAAAAATATTTTTTTAGTTACTTTGGAAATTTTTTTTTTTTTTTAATTACTTTGGAAAAAAAATATTTTTTTAGTTACTTTGGAAAAAAACAAATTTTTTTAGTTACTTTGGAAAAAAAAATATTTTTTTAGTTACTTTGGAAAAAAAAAATTTTTTTAGTTACTTTGGAAAAAAAAAATTTTTTTTAGTTACTTTGGAAAAAAAATTATTTTTTTAGTTACTTTGGAAAAAAAAATATTTTTTTAGTTACTTTGGAAAAAAAAATATTTTTTTAGTTACTTTGGAAAAAAAAATATTTTTTTAGTTACTTTGGAAAAAAAAATATTTTTTTAGTTTCTTTGGAAAAAAAAAATTTTTTTTAGTTACTTTGGAAAAATTTTTTTTTTTTTAGTTACTTTGGAAAAAAAAATATTTTTTTAGTTACTTTGGAAAAAAAAAAAATTTTTTTAGTTACTTTGGAAAAAAAATATTTTTTTAGTTACTTTGGAAAAAAAAAAATTTTTTTAGTTACTTTGGAAAAAAATAAATTTTTTTAGTTACTTTGGAAAAAAAAATATTTTTTTAGTTACTTTGGAAAAAAAAATATTTTTTTAGTTACTTTGGAAAAAAAATATTTTTTTAGTTACTTTGGAAAAAAAAATATTTTTTTAGTTACTTTGGAAAAAAAAATATTTTTTTAGTTACTTTGGAAAAAAAAATATTTTTTTAGTTACTTTGGAAAAAAACAAATTTTTTTAGTTACTTTGGAAAAAAAAATATTTTTTTAGTTACTTTGGAAAAAAAAATATTTTTTTAGTTACTTTGGAAAAAAAAATATTTTTTTAGTTACTTTGGAAAAAAAATTATTTTTTTAGTTACTTTGGAAAAAAAAATATTTTTTTAGTTACTTTGGAAAAAAAAATATTTTTTTAGTTACTTTGGAAAAAAAAATATTTTTTTAGTTACTTTGGAAAAAAAAAAATTTTTTTAGTTTCTTTGGAAAAAAAAAAATTTTTTTAGTTACTTTGGAAAAAAAAAATTTTTTTTAGTTACTTTGGAAAAAAAAATATTTTTTTAGTTACTTTGGAAAAAAAAAAATTTTTTTTAGTTACTTTGGAAAAAAAATATTTTTTTAGTTACTTTGGAAAAAAAAATTTTTTTTTAGTTACTTTGGAAAAAAAAATATTTTTTTAGTTACTTTGGAAAAAAAAATATTTTTTTAGTTACTTTGGAAAAAAAAATATTTTTTTAGTTACTTTGGAAAAAAAATATTTTTTTAGTTACTTTGGAAAAAAAAATATTTTTTTAGTTACTTTGGAAAAAAAAATATTTTTTTAGTTACTTTGGAAAAAAACAAATTTTTTTAGTTACTTTGGAAAAAAAAATATTTTTTTAGTTACTTTGGAAAAAAAAATATTTTTTTAGTTACTTTGGGAAAAAAAAATTTTTTTTTTTAGTTACTTTGGAAAAAAATTATTTTTTTAGTTACTTTGGAAAAAAAAATTTTTTTTAGTTTCTTTGGAAAAAAAAAAATTTTTTAGTTACTTTGGAAAAAAAAAAAATTTTTTAGTTACTTTGGAAAAAATTTACTTTTTTAGTTACTTTGAAAAAAAATATTTTTTTAGTTACTTTGGAAAAAAAAATATTTTTTTAGTTACTTTGGAAAAAAATTTTTTTTTTTAGTTACTTTGGAAAAAAAAATATTTTTTTAGTTACTTTGGAAAAAAAAAATATTTTTTTAGTTACTTTGGAAAAAAAAATATTTTTTTAGTTACTTTGGAAAAAAAAATATTTTTTTAGTTACTTTGGAAAAAAAAATATTTTTTTAGTTACTTTGGAAAAAAATATTTTTTTAGTTACTTTGGAAAAAAAAATATTTTTTTAGTTACTTTGGAAAAAAAAATATTTTTTTAGTTACTTTGGAAATTTTTTTTTTTTTTTAATTACTTTGGAAAAAAAATATTTTTTTAGTTACTTTGGAAAAAAACAAATTTTTTTAGTTACTTTGGAAAAAAAATATTTTTTTAGTTACTTTGGAAAAAAAAATATTTTTTTAGTTACTTTGGAAAAAAAAATATTTTTTTAGTTTCTTTGGAAAAAAAAATATTTTTTTAGTTACTTTGGAAAAAAAATATTTTTTTAGTTACTTTGGAAAAAAAAAAAAAAAATTTAGTTACTTTGGAAAAAAAATATTTTTTTAGTTACTTTGGAAAAAAAAATATTTTTTTAGTTACTTTGGAAAAAAAATATTTTTTTAGTTACTTTGGAAAAAAAAATATTTTTTTAGTTACTTTGGAAAAAAAAATATTTTTTTAGTTACTTTGGAAAAAAAAATATTTTTTTAGTTACTTTGGAAAAAAAAAATATTTTTTTAGTTACTTTGGAAAAAAAAATATTTTTTTAGTTTCTTTGGAAAAAAAAAATTTTTTTAGTTACTTTGGAAAAAAAAATTTTTTTTTAGTTACTTTGGAAAAAAAATATTTTTTTAGTTACTTTGGAAAAAAAAAAATTTTTTTTAGTTACTTTGGAAAAAAAATATTTTTTTAGTTACTTTGGAAAAAAAAAATATTTTTTAGTTACTTTGGAAAAAAAATATTTTTTTAGTTACTTTGGAAAAAAAAATATTTTTTTAGTTACTTTGGAAAAAAAAATATTTTTTTAGTTACTTTGGAAAAAAAATATTTTTTTAGTTACTTTGGAAAAAAAAATATTTTTTTAGTTACTTTGGAAAAAAAAATATTTTTTTAGTTACTTTGGAAATTTTTTTTTTTTTTAATTACTTTGGAAAAAAAATATTTTTTTAGTTACTTTGGAAAAAAACAAATTTTTTTAGTTACTTTGGAAAAAAAAATATTTTTTTAGTTACTTTGGAAAAAAAAATATTTTTTTAGTTACTTTGGAAAAAAAAATATTTTTTTAGTTACTTTGGAAAAAAAATTATTTTTTTAGTTACTTTGGTAAAAAATTTACTTTTTTAGTTACTTTGGAAAAAAACAAATTTTTTTAGTTACTTTGGAAAAAAAAATATTTTTTTAGTTACTTTGGAAAAAAAATATTTTTTTAGTTACTTTGGAAAAAAAAATATTTTTTTAGTTACTTTGGAAAAAAAAAATTTTTTTTAGTTACTTTGGAAAAAAAAATAATTTTTTAGTTACTTTGGAAAAAATTTACTTTTTTAGTTACTTTGGAAAAAAAAATATTTTTTTAGTTACTTTGGAAAAAAAGTTACTTTTTTAGTTACTTTGGAAAAAAAATATTTTTTTAGTTACTTTGGAAAAAAAAAATTTTTTTTAGTTACTTTGGAAAAAAAATATTTTTTTAGTTACTTTGGAAAAAAAAATATTTTTTTAGTTACTTTGGAAAAAAAATATTTTTTTAGTTACTTTGGAAAAAAAAATATTTTTTTAGTTACTTTGGAAAAAAAATTATTTTTTTAGTTACTTTGGAAAAAAAAATATTTTTTTAGTTACTTTGGAAAAAAAAAAAAAAATTTTAGTTACTTTGGAAAAAAAATATTTTTTTAGTTACTTTGGAAAAAAAAATATTTTTTTAGTTACTTTGGAAAAAAAATTATTTTTTTAGTTACTTTGGAAAAAAAAATATTTTTTTAGTTACTTTGGAAAAAAAAAAAAAAATTTTAGTTACTTTGGAAAAAAAATATTTTTTTAGTTACTTTGGAAAAAAAAATATTTTTTTAGTTACTTTGGAAAAAAAATATTTTTTTAGTTACTTTGGAAAAAAAAATATTTTTTTAGTTACTTTGGAAAAAAAAATATTTTTTTAGTTACTTTGGAAAAAAAAATATTTTTTTAGTTACTTTGGAAAAAAAAATATTTTTTTAGTTACTTTGGAAAAAAAAATATTTTTTTAGTTTCTTTGGAAAAAAAAAATTTTTTTTAGTTACTTTGGAAAAAAAAATTTTTTTTTAGTTACTTTGGAAAAAAAAATATTTTTTTAGTTACTTTGGAAAAAAAAATTTTTTTTTTAGTTACTTTGGAAAAAAAATATTTTTTTAGTTACTTTGGAAAAAAAAAATATTTTTTAGTTACTTTGGAAAAAAAATATTTTTTTAGTTACTTTGGAAAAAAAAATATTTTTTTAGTTACTTTGGAAAAAAAAATATTTTTTTAGTTACTTTGGAAAAAAAATATTTTTTTAGTTACTTTGGAAAAAAAAATATTTTTTTAGTTACTTTGGAAAAAAAAATATTTTTTTAGTTACTTTGGAAATTTTTTTTTTTTTTAATTACTTTGGAAAAAAAATATTTTTTTAGTTACTTTGGAAAAAAACAAATTTTTTTAGTTACTTTGGAAAAAAAAATATTTTTTTAGTTACTTTGGAAAAAAAAATATTTTTTTAGTTACTTTGGAAAAAAAAATATTTTTTTAGTTACTTTGGAAAAAAAATTATTTTTTTAGTTACTTTGGTAAAAAATTTACTTTTTTAGTTACTTTGGAAAAAAACAAATTTTTTTAGTTACTTTGGAAAAAAAAATATTTTTTTAGTTACTTTGGAAAAAAAATATTTTTTTAGTTACTTTGGAAAAAAAAATATTTTTTTAGTTACTTTGGAAAAAAAAAATTTTTTTTAGTTACTTTGGAAAAAAAAATAATTTTTTAGTTACTTTGGAAAAAATTTACTTTTTTAGTTACTTTGGAAAAAAAAATATTTTTTTAGTTACTTTGGAAAAAAAGTTACTTTTTTAGTTACTTTGGAAAAAAAATATTTTTTTAGTTACTTTGGAAAAAAAAAATATTTTTTTAGTTACTTTGGAAAAAAAATATTTTTTTAGTTACTTTGGAAAAAAAAATATTTTTTTAGTTACTTTGGAAAAAAAATATTTTTTTAGTTACTTTGGAAAAAAAAATATTTTTTTAGTTACTTTGGAAAAAAAAATATTTTTTTAGTTACTTTGGAAAAAAAATTATTTTTTTAGTTACTTTGGAAAAAAAAATATTTTTTTAGTTACTTTGGAAAAAAAAATATTTTTTTAGTTTCTTTGGAAAAAAAAATTTTTTTTAGTTACTTTGGAAAAAAAAATTTTTTTTTAGTTACTTTGGAAAAAAAAATATTTTTTTAGTTACTTTGGAAAAAAAAAATTTTTTTTTAGTTACTTTGGAAAAAAAATATTTTTTTAGTTACTTTGGAAAAAAAAAATTTTTTTTAGTTACTTTGGAAAAAAAAATATTTTTTTAGTTACTTTGGAAAAAAAATTATTTTTTTAGTTACTTTGGAAAAAAAAATATTTTTTTAGTTACTTTGGAAATTTTTTTTTTTTTTAAATTACTTTGGAAAAAAAATATTTTTTTAGTTACTTTGGAAAAAAACAAATTTTTTTAGTTACTTTGGAAAAAAAAATATTTTTTTAGTTACTTTGGAAAAAAAAATATTTTTTTAGTTACTTTGGAAAAAAAAATATTTTTTTAGTTACTTTGGAAAAAAAATTATTTTTTTAGTTACTTTGGAAAAAAAAAAAAATTTTTAGTTTCTTTGGAAAAAAAAAATTTTTTTTAGTTACTTTGGAAAAAAAAAAAATTTTTTAGTTACTTTGGAAAAAATTTACTTTTTTAGTTACTTTGGAAAAAAAAATATTTTTTAGTTACTTTGGAAAAAAAGTTACTTTTTTAGTTACTTTGGAAAAAAAAATATTTTTTTAGTTACTTTGGAAAAAAAATATTTTTTTAGTTACTTTGGAAAAAAAATATTTTTTTAGTTACTTTGGAAAAAAAAATATTTTTTTAGTTACTTTGGAAATTTTTTTTTTTTTTAAATTACTTTGGAAAAAAAATATTTTTTTAGTTACTTTGGAAAAAAACAAATTTTTTTAGTTACTTTGGAAAAAAAAATATTTTTTTAGTTACTTTGGAAAAAAAAATATTTTTTTAGTTACTTTGGAAAAAAAAATATTTTTTTAGTTACTTTGGAAAAAAAATTATTTTTTTAGTTACTTTGGAAAAAAAAATATTTTTTTAGTTTCTTTGGAAAAAAAAATTTTTTTTAGTTACTTTGGAAAAAAAAAATTTTTTTTAGTTACTTTGGAAAAAATTTACTTTTTTAGTTACTTTGGAAAAAAAAATATTTTTTTAGTTACTTTGGAAAAAAAGTTACTTTTTTAGTTACTTTGGAAAAAAAAATATTTTTTTAGTTACTTTGGAAAAAAAATATTTTTTTAGTTACTTTGGAAAAAAAAAAATTTTTTTTAGTTACTTTGGAAAAAAAATATTTTTTTAGTTACTTTGGAAAAAAAAAATTTTTTTTAGTTACTTTGGAAAAAAAAATATTTTTTTAGTTACTTTGGAAAAAAAAATATTTTTTTAGTTACTTTGGAAAAAAAATTATTTTTTTAGTTACTTTGGAAAAAAAAAAAAATTTTTAGTTTCTTTGGAAAAAAAAAATTTTTTTTAGTTACTTTGGAAAAAAAAATTTTTTTTAGTTACTTTGGAAAAAATTTACTTTTTTAGTTACTTTGGAAAAAAAAATATTTTTTTAGTTACTTTGGAAAAAAGGTTACTTTTTTAGTTACTTTGGAAAAAAAAATATTTTTTTAGTTACTTTGGAAAAAAAATATTTTTTTAGTTACTTTGGAAAAAAAAATATTTTTTTAGTTACTTTGGAAAAAAAAATATTTTTAGTTACTTTGGAAAAAAAAAAAAAAATTTTAGTTACTTTGGAAAAAAAATATTTTTTTAGTTACTTTGGAAAAAAAAAATTTTTTTTAGTTACTTTGGAAAAAAAAATATTTTTTTAGTTACTTTGGAAAAAAAATATTTTTTTAGTTACTTTGGAAAAAAAAATATTTTTTTAGTTACTTTGGAAAAAAAATATTTTTTTAGTTACTTTGGAAAAAAAAATATTTTTTTAGTTACTTTGGAAAAAAAAATATTTTTTTAGTTACTTTGGAAATTTTTTTTTTTTTTTAATTACTTTGGAAAAAAAATATTTTTTTAGTTACTTTGGAAAAAAACAAATTTTTTTAGTTACTTTGGAAAAAAAAATATTTTTTTAGTTACTTTGGAAAAAAAAATATTTTTTTAGTTACTTTGGAAAAAAAAATATTTTTTTAGTTACTTTGGAAAAAAAAATTTTTTTTTAGTTTCTTTGGAAAAAAAAAAATTTTTTTAGTTACTTTGGAAAAAAAAATATTTTTTTAGTTACTTTGGAAAAAAAAAAAATTTTTTTAGTTACTTTGGAAAAAAAATATTTTTTTAGTTACTTTGGAAAAAAAAAATATTTTTTTAGTTACTTTGGAAAAAAAATATTTTTTTAGTTACTTTGGAAAAAAAAAAAATTTTTTTAGTTACTTTGGAAAAAAAATATTTTTTTAGTTACTTTGGAAAAAAAAATATTTTTTTAGTTACTTTGGAAAAAAAATATTTTTTTAGTTACTTTGGAAAAAAAAATATTTTTTTAGTTACTTTGGAAAAAAAAATATTTTTTTAGTTACTTTGGAAAAAAAAATATTTTTTTAGTTACTTTGGAAAAAAAAATATTTTTTTAGTTACTTTGGAAAAAAAAATATTTTTTTAGTTTCTTTGGAAAAAAAAAATTTTTTTTAGTTACTTTGGAAAAAAAAATATTTTTTTAGTTACTTTGGAAAAAAAAAAATTTTTTTTAGTTACTTTGGAAAAAAAATATTTTTTTAGTTACTTTGGAAAAAAAAAATTTTTTTTAGTTACTTTGGAAAAAAAAATATTTTTTTAGTTACTTTGGAAAAAAAAATATTTTTTTAGTTACTTTGGAAAAAAAAATATTTTTTTAGTTACTTTGGAAAAAAAATATTTTTTTAGTTACTTTGGAAAAAAAAAAATTTTTTTAGTTACTTTGGAAAAAAAATTATTTTTTTAGTTACTTTGGAAAAAAAAATTTTTTTTAGTTTCTTTGGAAAAAAAAAAAAATTTTTAGTTACTTTGGAAAAAAAAAAAATTTTTTAGTTACTTTGGAAAAAATTTACTTTTTTAGTTACTTTGGAAAAAAAAATATTTTTTTAGTTACTTTGGAAAAAAAGTTACTTTTTTAGTTACTTTGGAAAAAAAAATATTTTTTTAGTTACTTTGGAAAAAAAATATTTTTTTAGTTACTTTGGAAAAAAAAATATTTTTTTAGTTACTTTGGAAAAAAAAATATTTTTTTAGTTACTTTGGAAATTTTTTTTTTTTTTTAATTACTTTGGAAAAAAAATATTTTTTTAGTTACTTTGGAAAAAAACAAATTTTTTTAGTTACTTTGGAAAAAAAAAAAATTTTTTAGTTACTTTGGAAAAAAAAAATTTTTTTAGTTACTTTGGAAAAAAAAAAATTTTTTTAGTTACTTTGGAAAAAAAAATATTTTTTTAGTTACTTTGGAAAAAAAAATATTTTTTTAGTTACTTTGGAAAAAAAAATATTTTTTTAGTTACTTTGGAAAAAAAATATTTTTTTAGTTACTTTGGAAAAAAAAATATTTTTTTAGTTACTTTGGAAAAAAAATATTTTTTTAGTTACTTTGGAAAAAAAAATATTTTTTTAGTTACTTTGGAAAAAAAAATATTTTTTTAGTTACTTTGGAAAAAAAAATATTTTTTTAGTTACTTTGGAAAAAAACAAATTTTTTTAGTTACTTTGGAAAAAAAAATATTTTTTTAGTTACTTTGGAAAAAAAAATATTTTTTTAGTTACTTTGGAAAAAAAATTATTTTTTTAGTTACTTTGGAAAAAAAAATATTTTTTTAGTTACTTTGGAAAAAAAAATATTTTTTTAGTTACTTTGGAAAAAAAAATATTTTTTTAGTTACTTTGGAAAAAAAAAAATTTTTTTAGTTTCTTTGGAAAAAAAAAAATTTTTTTAGTTACTTTGGAAAAAAAAAATTTTTTTTAGTTACTTTGGAAAAAAAAATATTTTTTTAGTTACTTTGGAAAAAAAAAATTTTTTTTTAGTTACTTTGGAAAAAAAATATTTTTTTAGTTACTTTGGAAAAAAAAATTTTTTTTAGTTACTTTGGAAAAAAAAATATTTTTTTAGTTACTTTGGAAAAAAAAATATTTTTTTAGTTACTTTGGAAAAAAAAATATTTTTTTAGTTACTTTGGAAAAAAAATATTTTTTTAGTTACTTTGGAAAAAAAAATATTTTTTTAGTTACTTTGGAAAAAAAAATATTTTTTTAGTTACTTTGGAAAAAAACAAATTTTTTTAGTTACTTTGGAAAAAAAAATATTTTTTTAGTTACTTTGGAAAAAAAAATATTTTTTTAGTTACTTTGGGAAAAAAAATATTTTTTTAGTTACTTTGGAAAAAAAATTATTTTTTTAGTTACTTTGGAAAAAAAATTTTTTTTTTAGTTTCTTTGGAAAAAAAAATTTTTTTTAGTTACTTTGGAAAAAAAAAAAATGTTTTAGTTACTTTGGAAAAAATTTACTTTTTTAGTTACTTTGGAAAAAAAAATATTTTTTTAGTTACTTTGGAAAAAAAAATATTTTTTTAGTTACTTTGGAAAAAAAAATTTTTTTTTAGTTACTTTGGAAAAAAAAATATTTTTTTAGTTACTTTGGAAAAAAAAAATTTTTTTTAGTTACTTTGGAAAAAAAAATATTTTTTTAGTTACTTTGGAAAAAAAAATATTTTTTTAGTTACTTTGGAAAAAAAAATATTTTTTTAGTTACTTTGGAAAAAAAATATTTTTTTAGTTACTTTGGAAAAAAAAATATTTTTTTAGTTACTTTGGGAAAAAAAATATTTTTTTAGTTACTTTGGAAATTTTTTTTTTTTTTTAATTACTTTGGAAAAAAAATATTTTTTTAGTTACTTTGGAAAAAAACAAATTTTTTTAGTTACTTTGGAAAAAAAATATTTTTTTAGTTACTTTGGAAAAAAAAATATTTTTTTAGTTACTTTGGAAAAAAAAATATTTTTTTAGTTTCTTTGGAAAAAAAAATATTTTTTTAGTTACTTTGGAAAAAAAATATTTTTTTAGTTACTTTGGAAAAAAAAAAAAAAATTTTAGTTACTTTGGAAAAAAAATATTTTTTTAGTTACTTTGGAAAAAAAAATATTTTTTTAGTTACTTTGGAAAAAAAATATTTTTTTAGTTACTTTGGAAAAAAAAATATTTTTTTAGTTACTTTGGAAAAAAAAATATTTTTTTAGTTACTTTGGAAAAAAAAATATTTTTTTAGTTACTTTGGAAAAAAAAATATTTTTTTAGTTACTTTGGAAAAAAAAATATTTTTTTAGTTTCTTTGGAAAAAAAAAATTTTTTTTAGTTACTTTGGAAAAAAAAATTTTTTTTTAGTTACTTTGGAAAAAAAAATATTTTTTTAGTTACTTTGGAAAAAAAAATTTTTTTTTTAGTTACTTTGGAAAAAAAATATTTTTTTAGTTACTTTGGAAAAAAAAAATATTTTTTAGTTACTTTGGAAAAAAAATATTTTTTTAGTTACTTTGGAAAAAAAAATATTTTTTTAGTTACTTTGGAAAAAAAAATATTTTTTTAGTTACTTTGGAAAAAAAAATATTTTTTTAGTTACTTTGGAAAAAAAAATATTTTTTTAGTTACTTTGGAAAAAAAATATTTTTTTAGTTACTTTGGAAAAAAAAATATTTTTTTAGTTACTTTGGAAAAAAAAATATTTTTTTAGTTACTTTGGAAATTTTTTTTTTTTTTAATTACTTTGGAAAAAAAATATTTTTTTAGTTACTTTGGAAAAAAACAAATTTTTTTAGTTACTTTGGAAAAAAAAATATTTTTTTAGTTACTTTGGAAAAAAAAATATTTTTTTAGTTACTTTGGAAAAAAAAATATTTTTTTAGTTACTTTGGAAAAAAAATTATTTTTTTAGTTACTTTGGTAAAAAATTTACTTTTTTAGTTACTTTGGAAAAAAACAAATTTTTTTAGTTACTTTGGAAAAAAAAATATTTTTTTAGTTACTTTGGAAAAAAAATATTTTTTTAGTTACTTTGGAAAAAAAAATATTTTTTTAGTTACTTTGGAAAAAAAAAATTTTTTTTAGTTACTTTGGAAAAAAAAATAATTTTTTAGTTACTTTGGAAAAAATTTACTTTTTTAGTTACTTTGGAAAAAAAAATATTTTTTTAGTTACTTTGGAAAAAAAGTTACTTTTTTAGTTACTTTGGAAAAAAAATATTTTTTTAGTTACTTTGGAAAAAAAAAATATTTTTTTAGTTACTTTGGAAAAAAAATATTTTTTTAGTTACTTTGGAAAAAAAAATATTTTTTTAGTTACTTTGGAAAAAAAATATTTTTTTAGTTACTTTGGAAAAAAAAATATTTTTTTAGTTACTTTGGAAAAAAAAATATTTTTTTAGTTACTTTGGAAAAAAAATTATTTTTTTAGTTACTTTGGAAAAAAAAATATTTTTTTAGTTACTTTGGAAAAAAAAATATTTTTTTAGTTTCTTTGGAAAAAAAATTTTTTTTTAGTTACTTTGGAAAAAAAAATTTTTTTTTAGTTACTTTGGAAAAAAAAATATTTTTTTAGTTACTTTGGAAAAAAAAAATTTTTTTTTAGTTACTTTGGAAAAAAAATATTTTTTTAGTTACTTTGGAAAAAAAAAATTTTTTTTAGTTACTTTGGAAAAAAAAATATTTTTTTAGTTACTTTGGAAAAAAAATTATTTTTTTAGTTACTTTGGAAAAAAAAATATTTTTTTAGTTACTTTGGAAATTTTTTTTTTTTTTAAATTACTTTGGAAAAAAAATATTTTTTTAGTTACTTTGGAAAAAAACAAATTTTTTTAGTTACTTTGGAAAAAAAAATATTTTTTTAGTTACTTTGGAAAAAAAAATATTTTTTTAGTTACTTTGGAAAAAAAAATATTTTTTTAGTTACTTTGGAAAAAAAATTATTTTTTTAGTTACTTTGGAAAAAAAAAAAATTTTTTAGTTTCTTTGGAAAAAAAAAATTTTTTTTAGTTACTTTGGAAAAAAAAAAATTTTTTTAGTTACTTTGGAAAAAATTTACTTTTTTAGTTACTTTGGAAAAAAAAATATTTTTTAGTTACTTTGGAAAAAAAGTTACTTTTTTAGTTACTTTGGAAAAAAAAATATTTTTTTAGTTACTTTGGAAAAAAAATATTTTTTTAGTTACTTTGGAAAAAAAATATTTTTTTAGTTACTTTGGAAAAAAAAATATTTTTTTAGTTACTTTGGAAATTTTTTTTTTTTTTAAATTACTTTGGAAAAAAAATATTTTTTTAGTTACTTTGGAAAAAAACAAATTTTTTTAGTTACTTTGGAAAAAAAAATATTTTTTTAGTTACTTTGGAAAAAAAAATATTTTTTTAGTTACTTTGGAAAAAAAAATATTTTTTTAGTTACTTTGGAAAAAAAAATATTTTTTTAGTTTCTTTGGAAAAAAAAAAATTTTTTTAGTTACTTTGGAAAAAATATTTTTTTTTTAGTTACTTTGGAAAAAAAAATATTTTTTTAGTTACTTTGGAAAAAAAAAATTTTTTTTTAGTTACTTTGGAAAAAAAAAATTTTTTTAGTTACTTTGGAAAAAAAAAATTTTTTTTAGTTACTTTGGAAAAAAAAATATTTTTTTAGTTACTTTGGAAAAAATAATATTTTTTTAGTTACTTTGGAAAAAAAAATATTTTTTTAGTTACTTTGGAAAAAAAATATTTTTTTAGTTACTTTGGAAAAAAAAATATTTTTTTAGTTACTTTGGAAAAAAAAATATTTTTTTAGTTACTTTGGAATTTTTTTTTTTTTTTTAATTACTTTGGAAAAAAAATATTTTTTTAGTTACTTTGGAAAAAAACAAATTTTTTTAGTTACTTTGGAAAAAAAAATATTTTTTTAGTTACTTTGGAAAAAAAAATATTTTTTTAGTTACTTTGGAAAAAAAAATATTTTTTTAGTTACTTTGGAAAAAAAAATTATTTTTTTAGTTACTTTGGAAAAAAAAAATTTTTTTTAGTTTCTTTGGAAAAAAAAAAATTTTTTTAGTTACTTTGGAAAAAAAAAAATTTTTTTAGTTACTTTGGAAAAAATTTACTTTTTTAGTTACTTTGGAAAAAAAAATATTTTTTTAGTTACTTTGGAAAAAAAGTTACTTTTTTAGTTACTTTGGAAAAAAAAATATTTTTTTAGTTACTTTGGAAAAAAAATATTTTTTTAGTTACTTTGGAAAAAAAAATATTTTTTTAGTTACTTTGGAAAAAAAAATATTTTTTTAGTTACTTTGGAAATTTTTTTTTTTTTTTAATTACTTTGGAAAAAAAATATTTTTTTAGTTACTTTGGAAAAAAACAAATTTTTTTAGTTACTTTGGAAAAAAAAATATTTTTTTAGTTACTTTGGAAAAAAAAATTTTTTTTAGTTACTTTGGAAAAAAAAAAAATTTTTTAGTTACTTTGGAAAAAAAAATATTTTTTTAGTTACTTTGGAAAAAAAAATATTTTTTTAGTTACTTTGGAAAAAAAAATATTTTTTTAGTTACTTTGGAAAAAAAATATTTTTTTAGTTACTTTGGAAAAAAAAATATTTTTTTAGTTACTTTGGAAAAAAAATATTTTTTTAGTTACTTTGGAAAAAAAAATATTTTTTTAGTTACTTTGGAAAAAAAAATATTTTTTTAGTTACTTTGGAAAAAAAAATATTTTTTTAGTTACTTTGGAAAAAACAAATTTTTTTAGTTACTTTGGAAAAAAAAATATTTTTTTAGTTACTTTGGAAAAAAAAATATTTTTTTAGTTACTTTGGAAAAAAAAATATTTTTTTAGTTACTTTGGAAAAAAAATTATTTTTTTAGTTACTTTGGAAAAAAAAATATTTTTTTAGTTACTTTGGAAAAAAAAAAATTTTTTTAGTTACTTTGGAAAAAAAAATATTTTTTTAGTTACTTTGGAAAAAAAAAAATTTTTTTAGTTTCTTTGGAAAAAAAAAAAATTTTTTAGTTACTTTGGAAAAAAAAAATTTTTTTTAGTTACTTTGGAAAAAAAAATATTTTTTTAGTTACTTTGGAAAAAAAAAATTTTTTTTTAGTTACTTTGGAAAAAAAATATTTTTTTAGTTACTTTGGAAAAAAAAATTTTTTTTTAGTTACTTTGGAAAAAAAATATTTTTTTAGTTACTTTGGAAAAAAAAATATTTTTTTAGTTACTTTGGAAAAAAAAATATTTTTTTAGTTACTTTGGAAAAAAAATATTTTTTTAGTTACTTTGGAAAAAAAAATATTTTTTTAGTTACTTTGGAAAAAAAAATATTTTTTTAGTTACTTTGGAAAAAAACAAATTTTTTTAGTTACTTTGGAAAAAAAAATATTTTTTTAGTTACTTTGGAAAAAAAAATATTTTTTTAGTTACTTTGGGAAAAAAAATATTTTTTTAGTTACTTTGGAAAAAAAATTATTTTTTTAGTTACTTTGGAAAAAAAAAAAATTTTTTAGTTTCTTTGGAAAAAAAAATTTTTTTTAGTTACTTTGGAAAAAAAAAAAATTTTTTAGTTACTTTGGAAAAAATTTACTTTTTTAGTTACTTTGGAAAAAAAAATATTTTTTTAGTTACTTTGGAAAAAAAAATATTTTTTTAGTTACTTTGGAAAAAAAATTTTTTTTTTAGTTACTTTGGAAAAAAAAATATTTTTTTAGTTACTTTGGAAAAAAAAAATTTTTTTTAGTTACTTTGGAAAAAAAAATATTTTTTTAGTTACTTTGGAAAAAAAAATATTTTTTTAGTTACTTTGGAAAAAAAAATATTTTTTTAGTTACTTTGGAAAAAAAATATTTTTTTAGTTACTTTGGAAAAAAAAATATTTTTTTAGTTACTTTGGAAAAAAAAATATTTTTTTAGTTACTTTGGAAATTTTTTTTTTTTTTTAATTACTTTGGAAAAAAAATATTTTTTTAGTTACTTTGGAAAAAAACAAATTTTTTTAGTTACTTTGGAAAAAAAAATATTTTTTTAGTTACTTTGGAAAAAAAAATATTTTTTTAGTTACTTTGGAAAAAAAAATATTTTTTTAGTTTCTTTGGAAAAAAAAATATTTTTTTAGTTACTTTGGAAAAAAAATATTTTTTTAGTTACTTTGGAAAAAAAAAAAAAAATTTTAGTTACTTTGGAAAAAAAATATTTTTTTAGTTACTTTGGAAAAAAAAATATTTTTTTAGTTACTTTGGAAAAAAAATATTTTTTTAGTTACTTTGGAAAAAAAAATATTTTTTTAGTTACTTTGGAAAAAAAAATATTTTTTTAGTTACTTTGGAAAAAAAAATATTTTTTTAGTTACTTTGGAAAAAAAAATATTTTTTTAGTTACTTTGGAAAAAAAAATATTTTTTTAGTTTCTTTGGAAAAAAAAAATTTTTTTTAGTTACTTTGGAAAAAAAAATTTTTTTTTAGTTACTTTGGAAAAAAAAATATTTTTTTAGTTACTTTGGAAAAAAAAATTTTTTTTTTAGTTACTTTGGAAAAAAAATATTTTTTTAGTTACTTTGGAAAAAAAGTTACTTTTTTAGTTACTTTGGAAAAAAAAATATTTTTTTAGTTACTTTGGAAAAAAAATATTTTTTTAGTTACTTTGGAAAAAAAAATATTTTTTTAGTTACTTTGGAAAAAAAAATATTTTTTTAGTTACTTTGGAAATTTTTTTTTTTTTTTAATTACTTTGGAAAAAAAATATTTTTTTAGTTACTTTGGAAAAAAACAAATTTTTTTAGTTACTTTGGAAAAAAAAATATTTTTTTAGTTACTTTGGAAAAAAAATTTTTTTTAGTTACTTTGGAAAAAAAAAAATTTTTTTAGTTACTTTGGAAAAAAAATTATTTTTTTAGTTACTTTGGAAAAAAAAATATTTTTTTAGTTACTTTGGAAAAAAAAATATTTTTTTAGTTACTTTGGAAAAAAAAATATTTTTTTAGTTACTTTGGAAAAAAAAATATTTTTTTAGTTTCTTTGGAAAAAAAAAATTTTTTTTAGTTACTTTGGAAAAAAAATTTTTTTTTTAGTTACTTTGGAAAAAAAAATATTTTTTTAGTTACTTTGGAAAAAAAAAAAAATTTTTTAGTTACTTTGGAAAAAAAATATTTTTTTAGTTACTTTGGAAAAAAAAAAATTTTTTTAGTTACTTTGGAAAAAAAAAATTTTTTTTAGTTACTTTGGAAAAAAAAATATTTTTTTAGTTACTTTGGAAAAAAAAATATTTTTTTAGTTACTTTGGAAAAAAAATATTTTTTTAGTTACTTTGGAAAAAAAAATATTTTTTTAGTTACTTTGGAAAAAAAAATATTTTTTTAGTTACTTTGGAAAAAAAAATATTTTTTTAGTTACTTTGGAAAAAAACAAATTTTTTTAGTTACTTTGGAAAAAAAAATATTTTTTTAGTTACTTTGGAAAAAAAAATATTTTTTTAGTTACTTTGGAAAAAAAAATATTTTTTTAGTTACTTTGGAAAAAAAATTATTTTTTTAGTTACTTTGGAAAAAAAAATATTTTTTTAGTTACTTTGGAAAAAAAAATATTTTTTTAGTTACTTTGGAAAAAAAAATATTTTTTTAGTTACTTTGGAAAAAAAAAAATTTTTTTTAGTTTCTTTGGAAAAAAAAAAAAATTTTTAGTTACTTTGGAAAAAAAAAATTTTTTTTAGTTACTTTGGAAAAAAAAATATTTTTTTAGTTACTTTGGAAAAAAAAAAATTTTTTTTAGTTACTTTGGAAAAAAAATATTTTTTTAGTTACTTTGGAAAAAAAAATATTTTTTTAGTTACTTTGGAAAAAAAAATATTTTTTTAGTTACTTTGGAAAAAAAAATATTTTTTTAGTTACTTTGGAAAAAAAAATATTTTTTTAGTTACTTTGGAAAAAAAATATTTTTTTAGTTACTTTGGAAAAAAAAATATTTTTTTAGTTACTTTGGAAAAAAAAATATTTTTTTAGTTACTTTGGAAAAAAACAAATTTTTTTAGTTACTTTGGAAAAAAAAATATTTTTTTAGTTACTTTGGAAAAAAAAATATTTTTTTAGTTACTTTGGGAAAAAAAAAATTTTTTTAGTTACTTTGGAAAAAAAATTATTTTTTTAGTTACTTTGGAAAAAAAAAATTTTTTTTAGTTTCTTTGGAAAAAAAAATTTTTTTTTAGTTACTTTGGAAAAAAAATTTTTTTTTTTAGTTACTTTGGAAAAAAAATATTTTTTTAGTTACTTTGGAAAAAAAGTTACTTTTTTAGTTACTTTGGAAAAAAAAATATTTTTTTAGTTACTTTGGAAATAAAATATTTTTTTAGTTACTTTGGAAAAAAAAATATTTTTTTAGTTACTTTGGAAAAAAAAATATTTTTTTAGTTACTTTGGAAATTTTTTTTTTTTTTTAATTACTTTGGAAAAAAAATATTTTTTTAGTTACTTTGGAAAAAAACAAATTTTTTTAGTTACTTTGGAAAAAAAAATATTTTTTTAGTTACTTTGGAAAAAAAAAATTTTTTTAGTTACTTTGGAAAAAAAAAATTTTTTTAGTTACTTTGGAAAAAAAATTATTTTTTTAGTTACTTTGGAAAAAAAAATATTTTTTTAGTTACTTTGGAAAAAAAAATATTTTTTTAGTTACTTTGGAAAAAAAAATATTTTTTTAGTTACTTTGGAAAAAAAAATATTTTTTTAGTTTCTTTGGAAAAAAAAAAATTTTTTTAGTTACTTTGGAAAATTTTTTTTTTTTTTAGTTACTTTGGAAAAAAAAATATTTTTTTAGTTACTTTGGAAAAAAAAAAATTTTTTTAGTTACTTTGGAAAAAAAATATTTTTTTAGTTACTTTGGAAAAAAAAAAATTTTTTTAGTTACTTTGGAAAAAAATAAATTTTTTTAGTTACTTTGGAAAAAAAAATATTTTTTTAGTTACTTTGGAAAAAAAAATATTTTTTTAGTTACTTTGGAAAAAAAATATTTTTTTAGTTACTTTGGAAAAAAAAATATTTTTTTAGTTACTTTGGAAAAAAAAATATTTTTTTAGTTACTTTGGAAAAAAAAATATTTTTTTAGTTACTTTGGAAAAAAACAAATTTTTTTAGTTACTTTGGAAAAAAAAATATTTTTTTAGTTACTTTGGAAAAAAAAATATTTTTTTAGTTACTTTGGAAAAAAAAATATTTTTTTAGTTACTTTGGAAAAAAAATTATTTTTTTAGTTACTTTGGAAAAAAAAATATTTTTTTAGTTACTTTGGAAAAAAAAATATTTTTTTAGTTACTTTGGAAAAAAAAATATTTTTTTAGTTACTTTGGAAAAAAAAAATTTTTTTTAGTTTCTTTGGAAAAAAAAAAATTTTTTTAGTTACTTTGGAAAAAAAAAATTTTTTTTAGTTACTTTGGAAAAAAAAATATTTTTTTAGTTACTTTGGAAAAAAAAAAATTTTTTTTAGTTACTTTGGAAAAAAAATATTTTTTTAGTTACTTTGGAAAAAAAAATTTTTTTTTAGTTACTTTGGAAAAAAAAATATTTTTTTAGTTACTTTGGAAAAAAAAATATTTTTTTAGTTACTTTGGAAAAAAAAATATTTTTTTAGTTACTTTGGAAAAAAAATATTTTTTTAGTTACTTTGGAAAAAAAAATATTTTTTTAGTTACTTTGGAAAAAAAAATATTTTTTTAGTTACTTTGGAAAAAAACAAATTTTTTTAGTTACTTTGGAAAAAAAAATATTTTTTTAGTTACTTTGGAAAAAAAAATATTTTTTTAGTTACTTTGGGAAAAAAAAAATTTTTTTAGTTACTTTGGAAAAAAAATTATTTTTTTAGTTACTTTGGAAAAAAAAAATTTTTTTTAGTTTCTTTGGAAAAAAAAAATTTTTTTTAGTTACTTTGGAAAAAAAAAAAATTTTTTAGTTACTTTGGAAAAAATTTACTTTTTTAGTTACTTTGGAAAAAAAAATATTTTTTTAGTTACTTTGGAAAAAAAAATATTTTTTTAGTTACTTTGGAAAAAAATTTTTTTTTTTAGTTACTTTGGAAAAAAAAATATTTTTTTAGTTACTTTGGAAAAAAAAATATTTTTTTAGTTACTTTGGAAAAAAAAATATTTTTTTAGTTACTTTGGAAAAAAAAATATTTTTTTAGTTACTTTGGAAAAAAAAATATTTTTTTAGTTACTTTGGAAAAAAAATATTTTTTTAGTTACTTTGGAAAAAAAAATATTTTTTTAGTTACTTTGGAAAAAAAAATATTTTTTTAGTTACTTTGGAAATTTTTTTTTTTTTTTAATTACTTTGGAAAAAAAATATTTTTTTAGTTACTTTGGAAAAAAACAAATTTTTTTAGTTACTTTGGAAAAAAAAATATTTTTTTAGTTACTTTGGAAAAAAAAATATTTTTTTAGTTACTTTGGAAAAAAAAATATTTTTTTAGTTTCTTTGGAAAAAAAAATATTTTTTTAGTTACTTTGGAAAAAAAATATTTTTTTAGTTACTTTGGAAAAAGAAAAAAAAAATTTAGTTACTTTGGAAAAAAAATATTTTTTTAGTTACTTTGGAAAAAAAAATATTTTTTTAGTTACTTTGGAAAAAAAATATTTTTTTAGTTACTTTGGAAAAAAAAATATTTTTTTAGTTACTTTGGAAAAAAAAATATTTTTTTAGTTACTTTGGAAAAAAAAATATTTTTTTAGTTACTTTGGAAAAAAAAATATTTTTTTAGTTACTTTGGAAAAAAAAATATTTTTTTAGTTTCTTTGGAAAAAAAAAATTTTTTTTAGTTACTTTGGAAAAAAAAATTTTTTTTTAGTTACTTTGGAAAAAAAAATATTTTTTTAGTTACTTTGGAAAAAAAAAATTTTTTTTTAGTTACTTTGGAAAAAAAATATTTTTTTAGTTACTTTGGAAAAAAAAAAATTTTTTAGTTACTTTGGAAAAAAAATATTTTTTTAGTTACTTTGGAAAAAAAAATATTTTTTTAGTTACTTTGGAAAAAAAAATATTTTTTTAGTTACTTTGGAAAAAAAATATTTTTTTAGTTACTTTGGAAAAAAAAATATTTTTTTAGTTACTTTGGAAAAAAAAATATTTTTTTAGTTACTTTGGAAATTTTTTTTTTTTTTAATTACTTTGGAAAAAAAATATTTTTTTAGTTACTTTGGAAAAAAACAAATTTTTTTAGTTACTTTGGAAAAAAAAATATTTTTTTAGTTACTTTGGAAAAAAAAATATTTTTTTAGTTACTTTGGAAAAAAAAATATTTTTTTAGTTACTTTGGAAAAAAATTTATTTTTTTAGTTACTTTGGTAAAAAATTTACTTTTTTAGTTACTTTGGAAAAAAACAAATTTTTTTAGTTACTTTGGAAAAAAAAATATTTTTTTAGTTACTTTGGAAAAAAAATATTTTTTTAGTTACTTTGGAAAAAAAAATATTTTTTTAGTTACTTTGGAAAAAAAAAATTTTTTTTAGTTACTTTGGAAAAAAAAATAATTTTTTAGTTACTTTGGAAAAAATTTACTTTTTTAGTTACTTTGGAAAAAAAAATATTTTTTTAGTTACTTTGGAAAAAAAGTTACTTTTTTAGTTACTTTGGAAAAAAAATATTTTTTTAGTTACTTTGGAAAAAAAAAATTTTTTTTTAGTTACTTTGGAAAAAAAATATTTTTTTAGTTACTTTGGAAAAAAAAATATTTTTTTAGTTACTTTGGAAAAAAAATATTTTTTTAGTTACTTTGGAAAAAAAAATATTTTTTTAGTTACTTTGGAAAAAAAATTATTTTTTTAGTTACTTTGGAAAAAAAAATATTTTTTTAGTTACTTTGGAAAAAAAAAAAAAAATTTTAGTTACTTTGGAAAAAAAATATTTTTTTAGTTACTTTGGAAAAAAAAATATTTTTTTAGTTACTTTGGAAAAAAAATTATTTTTTTAGTTACTTTGGAAAAAAAAATATTTTTTTAGTTACTTTGGAAAAAAAAAAAAAATTTTAGTTACTTTGGAAAAAAAATATTTTTTTAGTTACTTTGGAAAAAAAAATATTTTTTTAGTTACTTTGGAAAAAAAATATTTTTTTAGTTACTTTGGAAAAAAAAATATTTTTTTAGTTACTTTGGAAAAAAAAATATTTTTTTAGTTACTTTGGAAAAAAAAATATTTTTTTAGTTACTTTGGAAAAAAAAATATTTTTTTAGTTACTTTGGAAAAAAAAATATTTTTTTAGTTTCTTTGGAAAAAAAAAATTTTTTTTAGTTACTTTGGAAAAAAAAATTTTTTTTTAGTTACTTTGGAAAAAAAAATATTTTTTTAGTTACTTTGGAAAAAAAAATTTTTTTTTTAGTTACTTTGGAAAAAAAATATTTTTTTAGTTACTTTGGAAAAAAAAAATATTTTTTAGTTACTTTGGAAAAAAAATATTTTTTTAGTTACTTTGGAAAAAAAAATATTTTTTTAGTTACTTTGGAAAAAAAAATATTTTTTTAGTTACTTTGGAAAAAAAATATTTTTTTAGTTACTTTGGAAAAAAAAATATTTTTTTAGTTACTTTGGAAAAAAAAATATTTTTTTAGTTACTTTGGAAATTTTTTTTTTTTTTAATTACTTTGGAAAAAAAATATTTTTTTAGTTACTTTGGAAAAAAACAAATTTTTTTAGTTACTTTGGAAAAAAAAATATTTTTTTAGTTACTTTGGAAAAAAAAATATTTTTTTAGTTACTTTGGAAAAAAAAATATTTTTTTAGTTACTTTGGAAAAAAAATTATTTTTTTAGTTACTTTGGTAAAAAATTTACTTTTTTAGTTACTTTGGAAAAAAACAAATTTTTTTAGTTACTTTGGAAAAAAAAATATTTTTTTAGTTACTTTGGAAAAAAAATATTTTTTTAGTTACTTTGGAAAAAAAAATATTTTTTTAGTTACTTTGGAAAAAAAAAATTTTTTTTAGTTACTTTGGAAAAAAAAATAATTTTTTAGTTACTTTGGAAAAAATTTACTTTTTTAGTTACTTTGGAAAAAAAAATATTTTTTTAGTTACTTTGGAAAAAAAGTTACTTTTTTAGTTACTTTGGAAAAAAAATATTTTTTTAGTTACTTTGGAAAAAAAAAATATTTTTTTAGTTACTTTGGAAAAAAAATATTTTTTTAGTTACTTTGGAAAAAAAAATATTTTTTTAGTTACTTTGGAAAAAAAATATTTTTTTAGTTACTTTGGAAAAAAAAATATTTTTTTAGTTACTTTGGAAAAAAAAATATTTTTTTAGTTACTTTGGAAAAAAAATTATTTTTTTAGTTACTTTGGAAAAAAAAATATTTTTTTAGTTACTTTGGAAAAAAAAATATTTTTTTAGTTTCTTTGGAAAAAAAAATTTTTTTTAGTTACTTTGGAAAAAAAAATTTTTTTTTAGTTACTTTGGAAAAAAAAATATTTTTTTAGTTACTTTGGAAAAAAAAAATTTTTTTTTAGTTACTTTGGAAAAAAAATATTTTTTTAGTTACTTTGGAAAAAAAAAATTTTTTTTAGTTACTTTGGAAAAAAAAATATTTTTTTAGTTACTTTGGAAAAAAAATTATTTTTTTAGTTACTTTGGAAAAAAAAATATTTTTTTAGTTACTTTGGAAATTTTTTTTTTTTTTAAATTACTTTGGAAAAAAAATATTTTTTTAGTTACTTTGGAAAAAAACAAATTTTTTTAGTTACTTTGGAAAAAAAAATATTTTTTTAGTTACTTTGGAAAAAAAAATATTTTTTTAGTTACTTTGGAAAAAAAAATATTTTTTTAGTTACTTTGGAAAAAAAATTATTTTTTTAGTTACTTTGGAAAAAAAAAAAAATTTTTAGTTTCTTTGGAAAAAAAAAATTTTTTTTAGTTACTTTGGAAAAAAAAAAAATTTTTTAGTTACTTTGGAAAAAATTTACTTTTTTAGTTACTTTGGAAAAAAAAATATTTTTTAGTTACTTTGGAAAAAAAGTTACTTTTTTAGTTACTTTGGAAAAAAAAATATTTTTTTAGTTACTTTGGAAAAAAAATATTTTTTTAGTTACTTTGGAAAAAAAATATTTTTTTAGTTACTTTGGAAAAAAAAATATTTTTTTAGTTACTTTGGAAATTTTTTTTTTTTTTAAATTACTTTGGAAAAAAAATATTTTTTTAGTTACTTTGGAAAAAAACAAATTTTTTTAGTTACTTTGGAAAAAAAAATATTTTTTTAGTTACTTTGGAAAAAAAAATATTTTTTTAGTTACTTTGGAAAAAAAAATATTTTTTTAGTTACTTTGGAAAAAAAATTATTTTTTTAGTTACTTTGGAAAAAAAAATATTTTTTTAGTTTCTTTGGAAAAAAAAATTTTTTTTAGTTACTTTGGAAAAAAAAAATTTTTTTTAGTTACTTTGGAAAAAATTTACTTTTTTAGTTACTTTGGAAAAAAAAATATTTTTTTAGTTACTTTGGAAAAAAAGTTACTTTTTTAGTTACTTTGGAAAAAAAAATATTTTTTTAGTTACTTTGGAAAAAAAATATTTTTTTAGTTACTTTGGAAAAAAAAAAATTTTTTTTAGTTACTTTGGAAAAAAAATATTTTTTTAGTTACTTTGGAAAAAAAAAATTTTTTTTAGTTACTTTGGAAAAAAAAATATTTTTTTAGTTACTTTGGAAAAAAAAATATTTTTTTAGTTACTTTGGAAAAAAAATTATTTTTTTAGTTACTTTGGAAAAAAAAAAAAATTTTTAGTTTCTTTGGAAAAAAAAAATTTTTTTTAGTTACTTTGGAAAAAAAAATTTTTTTTAGTTACTTTGGAAAAAATTTACTTTTTTAGTTACTTTGGAAAAAAAAATATTTTTTTAGTTACTTTGGAAAAAAGGTTACTTTTTTAGTTACTTTGGAAAAAAAAATATTTTTTTAGTTACTTTGGAAAAAAAATATTTTTTTAGTTACTTTGGAAAAAAAAATATTTTTTTAGTTACTTTGGAAAAAAAAATATTTTTAGTTACTTTGGAAAAAAAAAAAAAATTTTAGTTACTTTGGAAAAAAAATATTTTTTTAGTTACTTTGGAAAAAAAAAATTTTTTTTAGTTACTTTGGAAAAAAAAATATTTTTTTAGTTACTTTGGAAAAAAAATATTTTTTTAGTTACTTTGGAAAAAAAAATATTTTTTTAGTTACTTTGGAAAAAAAATATTTTTTTAGTTACTTTGGAAAAAAAAATATTTTTTTAGTTACTTTGGAAAAAAAAATATTTTTTTAGTTACTTTGGAAATTTTTTTTTTTTTTTAATTACTTTGGAAAAAAAATATTTTTTTAGTTACTTTGGAAAAAAACAAATTTTTTTAGTTACTTTGGAAAAAAAAATATTTTTTTAGTTACTTTGGAAAAAAAAATATTTTTTTAGTTACTTTGGAAAAAAAAATATTTTTTTAGTTACTTTGGAAAAAAAAATTTTTTTTTAGTTTCTTGGAAAAAAAAAAATTTTTTTAGTTACTTTGGAAAAAAAAATATTTTTTTAGTTACTTTGGAAAAAAAAAAATTTTTTTTAGTTACTTTGGAAAAAAAATATTTTTTTAGTTACTTTGGAAAAAAAAAATATTTTTTTAGTTACTTTGGAAAAAAAATATTTTTTTAGTTACTTTGGAAAAAAAAAAATTTTTTTTAGTTACTTTGGAAAAAAAATATTTTTTTAGTTACTTTGGAAAAAAAAATATTTTTTTAGTTACTTTGGAAAAAAAATATTTTTTTAGTTACTTTGGAAAAAAAAATATTTTTTTAGTTACTTTGGAAAAAAAAATATTTTTTTAGTTACTTTGGAAAAAAAAATATTTTTTTAGTTACTTTGGAAAAAAAAATATTTTTTTAGTTACTTTGGAAAAAAAAATATTTTTTTAGTTTCTTTGGAAAAAAAAAATTTTTTTTAGTTACTTTGGAAAAAAAAATATTTTTTTAGTTACTTTGGAAAAAAAAAAAATTTTTTTTAGTTACTTTGGAAAAAAAATATTTTTTTAGTTACTTTGGAAAAAAAAAATTTTTTTTAGTTACTTTGGAAAAAAAAATATTTTTTTAGTTACTTTGGAAAAAAAAATATTTTTTTAGTTACTTTGGAAAAAAAAATATTTTTTTAGTTACTTTGGAAAAAAAATATTTTTTTAGTTACTTTGGAAAAAAAAATATTTTTTTAGTTACTTTGGAAAAAAAAATATTTTTTTAGTTACTTTGGAAATTTTTTTTTTTTTTTAATTACTTTGGAAAAAAAATATTTTTTTAGTTACTTTGGAAAAAAACAAATTTTTTTAGTTACTTTGGAAAAAAAAATATTTTTTTAGTTACTTTGGAAAAAAAAATATTTTTTTAGTTACTTTGGAAAAAAAAAAATTTTTTTAGTTACTTTGGAAAAAAAATTATTTTTTTAGTTACTTTGGAAAAAAAAATTTTTTTTAGTTTCTTTGGAAAAAAAAAAAAATTTTTAGTTACTTTGGAAAAAAAAAAAATTTTTTAGTTACTTTGGAAAAAATTTACTTTTTTAGTTACTTTGGAAAAAAAAATATTTTTTTAGTTACTTTGGAAAAAAAGTTACTTTTTTAGTTACTTTGGAAAAAAAAATATTTTTTTAGTTACTTTGGAAAAAAAAATATTTTTTTAGTTACTTTGGAAAAAAAAATATTTTTTTAGTTACTTTGGAAAAAAAAATATTTTTTTAGTTACTTTGGAAATTTTTTTTTTTTTTTAATTACTTTGGAAAAAAAATATTTTTTTAGTTACTTTGGAAAAAAACAAATTTTTTTAGTTACTTTGGAAAAAAAAAAAATTTTTTAGTTACTTTGGAAAAAAAAAATTTTTTTAGTTACTTTGGAAAAAAAAAAATTTTTTAGTTACTTTGGAAAAAAAAATATTTTTTTAGTTACTTTGGAAAAAAAAATATTTTTTTAGTTACTTTGGAAAAAAAAATATTTTTTTAGTTACTTTGGAAAAAAAATATTTTTTTAGTTACTTTGGAAAAAAAAATATTTTTTTAGTTACTTTGGAAAAAAAATATTTTTTTAGTTACTTTGGAAAAAAAAATATTTTTTTAGTTACTTTGGAAAAAAAAATATTTTTTTAGTTACTTTGGAAAAAAAAATATTTTTTTAGTTACTTTGGAAAAAAACAAATTTTTTTAGTTACTTTGGAAAAAAAAATATTTTTTTAGTTACTTTGGAAAAAAAAATATTTTTTTAGTTACTTTGGAAAAAAAATTATTTTTTTAGTTACTTTGGAAAAAAAAATATTTTTTTAGTTACTTTGGAAAAAAAAATATTTTTTTAGTTACTTTGGAAAAAAAAATATTTTTTAGTTACTTTGGAAAAAAAAAAATTTTTTTAGTTTCTTTGGAAAAAAAAAAATTTTTTTAGTTACTTTGGAAAAAAAAAATTTTTTTTAGTTACTTTGGAAAAAAAAATATTTTTTTAGTTACTTTGGAAAAAAAAAATTTTTTTTTAGTTACTTTGGAAAAAAAATATTTTTTTAGTTACTTTGGAAAAAAAAATTTTTTTTTAGTTACTTTGGAAAAAAAAATATTTTTTTAGTTACTTTGGAAAAAAAAAATTTTTTTTAGTTACTTTGGAAAAAAAAATATTTTTTTAGTTACTTTGGAAAAAAAATATTTTTTTAGTTACTTTGGAAAAAAAAATATTTTTTTAGTTACTTTGGAAAAAAAAATATTTTTTTAGTTACTTTGGAAAAAAACAAATTTTTTTAGTTACTTTGGAAAAAAAAATATTTTTTTAGTTACTTTGGAAAAAAAAATATTTTTTTAGTTACTTTGGGAAAAAAAATATTTTTTTAGTTACTTTGGAAAAAAAATTATTTTTTTAGTTACTTTGGAAAAAAAAATTTTTTTTTAGTTTCTTTGGAAAAAAAAATTTTTTTTAGTTACTTTGGAAAAAAAAAAAATTTTTTAGTTACTTTGGAAAAAATTTACTTTTTTAGTTACTTTGGAAAAAAAAATATTTTTTTAGTTACTTTGGAAAAAAAAATATTTTTTTAGTTACTTTGGAAAAAAAAATTTTTTTTTAGTTACTTTGGAAAAAAAAATATTTTTTTAGTTACTTTGGAAAAAAAAATTTTTTTTTAGTTACTTTGGAAAAAAAAATATTTTTTTAGTTACTTTGGAAAAAAAAATATTTTTTTAGTTACTTTGGAAAAAAAAATATTTTTTTAGTTACTTTGGAAAAAAAATATTTTTTTAGTTACTTTGGAAAAAAAAATATTTTTTTAGTTACTTTGGGAAAAAAAATATTTTTTTAGTTACTTTGGAAATTTTTTTTTTTTTTTAATTACTTTGGAAAAAAAATATTTTTTTAGTTACTTTGGAAAAAAACAAATTTTTTTAGTTACTTTGGAAAAAAAATATTTTTTTAGTTACTTTGGAAAAAAAAATATTTTTTTAGTTACTTTGGAAAAAAAAATATTTTTTTAGTTTCTTTGGAAAAAAAAATATTTTTTTAGTTACTTTGGAAAAAAAATATTTTTTTAGTTACTTTGGAAAAAAAAAAAAAAATTTTAGTTACTTTGGAAAAAAAATATTTTTTTAGTTACTTTGGAAAAAAAAATATTTTTTTAGTTACTTTGGAAAAAAAATATTTTTTTAGTTACTTTGGAAAAAAAAATATTTTTTTAGTTACTTTGGAAAAAAAAATATTTTTTTAGTTACTTTGGAAAAAAAAATATTTTTTTAGTTACTTTGGAAAAAAAATATTTTTTTAGTTACTTTGGAAAAAAAAATATTTTTTTAGTTTCTTTGGAAAAAAAAAATTTTTTTTAGTTACTTTGGAAAAAAAAATTTTTTTTTAGTTACTTTGGAAAAAAAAATATTTTTTTAGTTACTTTGGAAAAAAAAATTTTTTTTTTAGTTACTTTGGAAAAAAAATATTTTTTTAGTTACTTTGGAAAAAAAAAATATTTTTTAGTTACTTTGGAAAAAAAATATTTTTTTAGTTACTTTGGAAAAAAAAAATATTTTTTTAGTTACTTTGGAAAAAAAAATATTTTTTTAGTTACTTTGGAAAAAAAAATATTTTTTTAGTTACTTTGGAAAAAAAAATATTTTTTTAGTTACTTTGGAAAAAAAATATTTTTTTAGTTACTTTGGAAAAAAAAATATTTTTTTAGTTACTTTGGAAAAAAAAATATTTTTTTAGTTACTTTGGAAATTTTTTTTTTTTTTAATTACTTTGGAAAAAAAATATTTTTTTAGTTACTTTGGAAAAAAACAAATTTTTTTAGTTACTTTGGAAAAAAAAATATTTTTTTAGTTACTTTGGAAAAAAAAATATTTTTTTAGTTACTTTGGAAAAAAAAATATTTTTTTAGTTACTTTGGAAAAAAAATTATTTTTTTAGTTACTTTGGTAAAAAATTTACTTTTTTAGTTACTTTGGAAAAAAACAAATTTTTTTAGTTACTTTGGAAAAAAAAATATTTTTTTAGTTACTTTGGAAAAAAAATATTTTTTTAGTTACTTTGGAAAAAAAAATATTTTTTTAGTTACTTTGGAAAAAAAAAAATTTTTTTAGTTACTTTGGAAAAAAAAATAATTTTTTAGTTACTTTGGAAAAAATTTACTTTTTTAGTTACTTTGGAAAAAAAAATATTTTTTTAGTTACTTTGGAAAAAAAGTTACTTTTTTAGTTACTTTGGAAAAAAAATATTTTTTTAGTTACTTTGGAAAAAAAAAATATTTTTTTAGTTACTTTGGAAAAAAAATATTTTTTTAGTTACTTTGGAAAAAAAAATATTTTTTTAGTTACTTTGGAAAAAAAATATTTTTTTAGTTACTTTGGAAAAAAAAATATTTTTTTAGTTACTTTGGAAAAAAAAAATTTTTTTTAGTTACTTTGGAAAAAAAATTATTTTTTTAGTTACTTTGGAAAAAAAAATATTTTTTTAGTTACTTTGGAAAAAAAAATATTTTTTTAGTTTCTTTGGAAAAAAAAATTTTTTTTAGTTACTTTGGAAAAAAAAATTTTTTTTTAGTTACTTTGGAAAAAAAAATATTTTTTTAGTTACTTTGGAAAAAAAAAATTTTTTTTTAGTTACTTTGGAAAAAAAATATTTTTTTAGTTACTTTGGAAAAAAAAAATTTTTTTTAGTTACTTTGGAAAAAAAAATATTTTTTTAGTTACTTTGGAAAAAAAATTATTTTTTTAGTTACTTTGGAAAAAAAAATATTTTTTTAGTTACTTTGGAATTTTTTTTTTTTTTTAAATTACTTTGGAAAAAAAATATTTTTTTAGTTACTTTGGAAAAAAACAAATTTTTTTAGTTACTTTGGAAAAAAAAATATTTTTTTAGTTACTTTGGAAAAAAAAATATTTTTTTAGTTACTTTGGAAAAAAAAATATTTTTTTAGTTACTTTGGAAAAAAAATTATTTTTTTAGTTACTTTGGAAAAAAAAAAAAATTTTTAGTTTCTTTGGAAAAAAAAAATTTTTTTTAGTTACTTTGGAAAAAAAAAAATTTTTTTAGTTACTTTGGAAAAAATTTACTTTTTTAGTTACTTTGGAAAAAAAAATATTTTTTAGTTACTTTGGAAAAAAAGTTACTTTTTTAGTTACTTTGGAAAAAAAAATATTTTTTTAGTTACTTTGGAAAAAAAATATTTTTTTAGTTACTTTGGAAAAAAAATATTTTTTTAGTTACTTTGGAAAAAAAAATATTTTTTTAGTTACTTTGGAAATTTTTTTTTTTTTTAAATTACTTTGGAAAAAAAATATTTTTTTAGTTACTTTGGAAAAAAACAAATTTTTTTAGTTACTTTGGAAAAAAAAATATTTTTTTAGTTACTTTGGAAAAAAAAATATTTTTTTAGTTACTTTGGAAAAAAAAATATTTTTTTAGTTACTTTGGAAAAAAAATTATTTTTTTAGTTACTTTGGAAAAAAAAATATTTTTTTAGTTTCTTTGGGAAAAAAAATTTTTTTTAGTTACTTTGGAAAAAAAAAATTTTTTTTAGTTACTTTGGAAAAAATTTACTTTTTTAGTTACTTTGGAAAAAAAAATATTTTTTTAGTTACTTTGGAAAAAAAGTTACTTTTTTAGTTACTTTGGAAAAAAAAATATTTTTTTAGTTACTTTGGAAAAAAAATATTTTTTTAGTTACTTTGGAAAAAAAAAAATTTTTTTTAGTTACTTTGGAAAAAAAATATTTTTTTAGTTACTTTGGAAAAAAAAAAAATTTTTTAGTTACTTTGGAAAAAAAAATATTTTTTTAGTTACTTTGGAAAAAAAAATATTTTTTTAGTTACTTTGGAAAAAAAATTATTTTTTTAGTTACTTTGGAAAAAAAAAAAAAATTTTAGTTTCTTTGGAAAAAAAAATTTTTTTTTAGTTACTTTGGAAAAAAAAAAAATTTTTAGTTACTTTGGAAAAAATTTACTTTTTTAGTTACTTTGGAAAAAAAAATATTTTTTTAGTTACTTTGGAAAAAAGGTTACTTTTTTAGTTACTTTGGAAAAAAAAATATTTTTTTAGTTACTTTGGAAAAAAAATATTTTTTTAGTTACTTTGGAAAAAAAAATATTTTTTTAGTTACTTTGGAAAAAAAAATATTTTTAGTTACTTTGGAAAAAAAAAAAAAATTTTTAGTTACTTTGGAAAAAAAATATTTTTTTAGTTACTTTGGAAAAAAAAAATTTTTTTTAGTTACTTTGGAAAAAAAAATATTTTTTTAGTTACTTTGGAAAAAAAATATTTTTTTAGTTACTTTGGAAAAAAAAATATTTTTTTAGTTACTTTGGAAAAAAAATATTTTTTTAGTTACTTTGGAAAAAAAAATATTTTTTTAGTTACTTTGGAAAAAAAAATATTTTTTTAGTTACTTTGGAAATTTTTTTTTTTTTTTAATTACTTTGGAAAAAAAATATTTTTTTAGTTACTTTGGAAAAAAACAAATTTTTTTAGTTACTTTGGAAAAAAAAATATTTTTTTAGTTACTTTGGAAAAAAAAATATTTTTTTAGTTACTTTGGAAAAAAAAATATTTTTTTAGTTACTTTGGAAAAAAAAAAATTTTTTAGTTTCTTTGGAAAAAAAAAAATTTTTTTAGTTACTTTGGAAAAAAAAATATTTTTTTAGTTACTTTGGAAAAAAAAAAAAATTTTTTTAGTTACTTTGGAAAAAAAATATTTTTTTAGTTACTTTGGAAAAAAAAAATATTTTTTTAGTTACTTTGGAAAAAAAATATTTTTTTAGTTACTTTGGAAAAAAAAAATTTTTTTTTAGTTACTTTGGAAAAAAAATATTTTTTTAGTTACTTTGGAAAAAAAAATATTTTTTTAGTTACTTTGGAAAAAAAATATTTTTTTAGTTACTTTGGAAAAAAAAATATTTTTTTAGTTACTTTGGAAAAAAAAATATTTTTTTAGTTACTTTGGAAAAAAAAATATTTTTTTAGTTACTTTGGAAAAAAAAATATTTTTTTAGTTACTTTGGAAAAAAAAATATTTTTTTAGTTTCTTTGGAAAAAAAAAATTTTTTTTAGTTACTTTGGAAAAAATTTTTTTTTTTTAGTTACTTTGGAAAAAAAAATATTTTTTTAGTTACTTTGGAAAAAAAAAAATTTTTTTTAGTTACTTTGGAAAAAAAATTTTTTTTTAGTTACTTTGGAAAAAAAAATTTTTTTTTAGTTACTTTGGAAAAAAAAATATTTTTTTAGTTACTTTGGAAAAAAAAATATTTTTTTAGTTACTTTGGAAAAAAAAATATTTTTTTAGTTACTTTGGAAAAAAAATATTTTTTTAGTTACTTTGGAAAAAAAAATATTTTTTTAGTTACTTTGGAAAAAAAAATATTTTTTTAGTTACTTTGGAATTTTTTTTTTTTTTTAATTACTTTGGAAAAAAAATATTTTTTTAGTTACTTTGGAAAAAAACAAATTTTTTTAGTTACTTTGGAAAAAAAAATATTTTTTTAGTTACTTTGGAAAAAAAAATATTTTTTTAGTTACTTTGGAAAAAAAAAAATTTTTTTAGTTACTTTGGAAAAAAAATTATTTTTTTAGTTACTTTGGAAAAAAAAAATTTTTTTTAGTTTCTTTGGAAAAAAAAAAATTTTTTTAGTTACTTTGGAAAAAAAAAAATTTTTTAGTTACTTTGGAAAAAATTTACTTTTTTAGTTACTTTGGAAAAAAAAATATTTTTTTAGTTACTTTGGAAAAAAAGTTACTTTTTTAGTTACTTTGGAAAAAAAAATATTTTTTTAGTTACTTTGGAAAAAAAATATTTTTTTAGTTACTTTGGAAAAAAAAATATTTTTTTAGTTACTTTGGAAAAAAAAATATTTTTTTAGTTACTTTGGAAATTTTTTTTTTTTTTTAATTACTTTGGAAAAAAAATATTTTTTTAGTTACTTTGGAAAAAAACAAATTTTTTTAGTTACTTTGGAAAAAAAAATATTTTTTTAGTTACTTTGGAAAAAAAAATTTTTTTTAGTTTCTTTGGAAAAAAAAAATTTTTTTTAGTTACTTTGGAAAAAAATTTTTTTTTTTAGTTACTTTGGAAAAAAAAATATTTTTTTAGTTACTTTGGAAAAAAAAAATTTTTTTTTAGTTACTTTGGAAAAAAAATATTTTTTTAGTTACTTTGGAAAAAAAAATTTTTTTTTAGTTACTTTGGAAAAAAAAAAATTTTTTTAGTTACTTTGGAAAAAAAAATATTTTTTTAGTTACTTTGGAAAAAAAAATATTTTTTTAGTTACTTTGGAAAAAAAATATTTTTTTAGTTACTTTGGAAAAAAAAATATTTTTTTAGTTACTTTGGAAAAAAAAATATTTTTTTAGTTACTTTGGAATTTTTTTTTTTTTTTTAATTACTTTGGAAAAAAAATATTTTTTTAGTTACTTTGGAAAAAAACAAATTTTTTTAGTTACTTTGGAAAAAAAAATATTTTTTTAGTTACTTTGGAAAAAAAAATATTTTTTTAGTTACTTTGGAAAAAAAAAAATTTTTTTAGTTACTTTGGAAAAAAAATTATTTTTTTAGTTACTTTGGAAAAAAAAAATTTTTTTTAGTTTCTTTGGAAAAAAAAAAATTTTTTTAGTTACTTTGGAAAAAAAAAAATTTTTTAGTTACTTTGGAAAAAATTTACTTTTTTAGTTACTTTGGAAAAAAAAATATTTTTTTAGTTACTTTGGAAAAAAAGTTACTTTTTTAGTTACTTTGGAAAAAAAAATATTTTTTTAGTTACTTTGGAAAAAAAATATTTTTTTAGTTACTTTGGAAAAAAAAATATTTTTTTAGTTACTTTGGAAAAAAAAATATTTTTTTAGTTACTTTGGAAATTTTTTTTTTTTTTTAATTACTTTGGAAAAAAAATATTTTTTTAGTTACTTTGGAAAAAAACAAATTTTTTTAGTTACTTTGGAAAAAAAAATATTTTTTTAGTTACTTTGGAAAAAAAAAATTTTTTTAGTTACTTTGGAAAAAAAAAAATTTTTTTAGTTACTTTGGAAAAAAAAATATTTTTTTAGTTACTTTGGAAAAAAAAATATTTTTTTAGTTACTTTGGAAAAAAAAATATTTTTTTAGTTACTTTGGAAAAAAAATATTTTTTTAGTTACTTTGGAAAAAAAAATATTTTTTTAGTTACTTTGGAAAAAAAATATTTTTTTAGTTACTTTGGAAAAAAAAATATTTTTTTAGTTACTTTGGAAAAAAAAATATTTTTTTAGTTACTTTGGAAAAAAAATTTTTTTTTTAGTTACTTTGGAAAAAAACAAATTTTTTTAGTTACTTTGGAAAAAAAAATATTTTTTTAGTTACTTTGGAAAAAAAAATATTTTTTTAGTTACTTTGGAAAAAAAAATATTTTTTTAGTTACTTTGGAAAAAAAATTATTTTTTTAGTTACTTTGGAAAAAAAAATATTTTTTTAGTTACTTTGGAAAAAAAAATATTTTTTTAGTTACTTTGGAAAAAAAAATATTTTTTTAGTTACTTTGGAAAAAAAAATTTTTTTTTAGTTTCTTTGGAAAAAAAAAAATTTTTTTAGTTACTTTGGAAAAAAAAAATTTTTTTTAGTTACTTTGGAAAAAAAAATATTTTTTTAGTTACTTTGGAAAAAAAAAATTTTTTTTTAGTTACTTTGGAAAAAAAATATTTTTTTAGTTACTTTGGAAAAAGAAATTTTTTTTTAGTTACTTTGGAAAAAAAAATATTTTTTTAGTTACTTTGGAAAAAAAAATATTTTTTTAGTTACTTTGGAAAAAAAAATATTTTTTTAGTTACTTTGGAAAAAAAATATTTTTTTAGTTACTTTGGAAAAAAAAATATTTTTTTAGTTACTTTGGAAAAAAAAATATTTTTTTAGTTACTTTGGAAAAAAACAAATTTTTTTAGTTACTTTGGAAAAAAAAATATTTTTTTAGTTACTTTGGAAAAAAAAATATTTTTTTAGTTACTTTGGGAAAAAAAATATTTTTTTAGTTACTTTGGAAAAAAAATTATTTTTTTAGTTACTTTGGAAAAAAAAAATTTTTTTTAGTTTCTTTGGAAAAAAAATTTTTTTTTAGTTACTTTGGAAAAAAAAAAAATTTTTTAGTTACTTTGGAAAAAATTTACTTTTTTAGTTACTTTGGAAAAAAAAATATTTTTTTAGTTACTTTGGAAAAAAAAATATTTTTTTAGTTACTTTGGAAAAAAAAATTTTTTTTTAGTTACTTTGGAAAAAAAAATATTTTTTTAGTTACTTTGGAAAAAAAAATTTTTTTTTAGTTACTTTGGAAAAAAAAATATTTTTTTAGTTACTTTGGAAAAAAAAATATTTTTTTAGTTACTTTGGAAAAAAAAATATTTTTTTAGTTACTTTGGAAAAAAAATATTTTTTTAGTTACTTTGGAAAAAAAAATATTTTTTTAGTTACTTTGGAAAAAAAAATATTTTTTTAGTTACTTTGGAAATTTTTTTTTTTTTTAATTACTTTGGAAAAAAAATATTTTTTTAGTTACTTTGGAAAAAAACAAATTTTTTTAGTTACTTTGGAAAAAAAAATATTTTTTTAGTTACTTTGGAAAAAAAAATATTTTTTTAGTTACTTTGGAAAAAAAAATATTTTTTTAGTTTCTTTGGAAAAAAAAATATTTTTTTAGTTACTTTGGAAAAAAAATATTTTTTTAGTTACTTTGGAAAAAAAAAAAAAAATTTTAGTTACTTTGGAAAAAAAATATTTTTTTAGTTACTTTGGAAAAAAAAATATTTTTTTAGTTACTTTGGAAAAAAAATATTTTTTTAGTTACTTTGGAAAAAAAAATATTTTTTTAGTTACTTTGGAAAAAAAAATATTTTTTTAGTTACTTTGGAAAAAAAAATATTTTTTTAGTTACTTTGGAAAAAAAAATATTTTTTTAGTTACTTTGGAAAAAAAAATATTTTTTTAGTTTCTTTGGAAAAAAAAAATTTTTTTTAGTTACTTTGGAAAAAAAAATTTTTTTTTAGTTACTTTGGAAAAAAAAATATTTTTTTAGTTACTTTGGAAAAAAAAATTTTTTTTTTAGTTACTTTGGAAAAAAAATATTTTTTTAGTTACTTTGGAAAAAAAAAATATTTTTTAGTTACTTTGGAAAAAAAATATTTTTTTAGTTACTTTGGAAAAAAAAATATTTTTTTAGTTACTTTGGAAAAAAAAATATTTTTTTAGTTACTTTGGAAAAAAAATATTTTTTTAGTTACTTTGGAAAAAAAAATATTTTTTTAGTTACTTTGGAAAAAAAAATATTTTTTTAGTTACTTTGGAAATTTTTTTTTTTTTTAATTACTTTGGAAAAAAAATATTTTTTTAGTTACTTTGGAAAAAAACAAATTTTTTTAGTTACTTTGGAAAAAAAAATATTTTTTTAGTTACTTTGGAAAAAAAAATATTTTTTTAGTTACTTTGGAAAAAAAAATATTTTTTTAGTTACTTTGGAAAAAAAATTATTTTTTTAGTTACTTTGGTAAAAAATTTACTTTTTTAGTTACTTTGGAAAAAAACAAATTTTTTTAGTTACTTTGGAAAAAAAAATATTTTTTTAGTTACTTTGGAAAAAAAATATTTTTTTAGTTACTTTGGAAAAAAAAATATTTTTTTAGTTACTTTGGAAAAAAAAATATTTTTTTAGTTACTTTGGAAAAAAAGTTACTTTTTTAGTTACTTTGGAAAAAAAATATTTTTTTAGTTACTTTGGAAAAAAAAAATTTTTTTTTAGTTACTTTGGAAAAAAAATATTTTTTTAGTTACTTTGGGAAAAAAAATATTTTTTTAGTTACTTTGGAAAAAAAATATTTTTTTAGTTACTTTGGAAAAAAAAATATTTTTTTAGTTACTTTGGAAAAAAAAATATTTTTTTAGTTACTTTGGAAAAAAAAATATTTTTTTAGTTACTTTGGAAAAAAAATTATTTTTTTAGTTACTTTGGAAAAAAAAAAATTTTTTTAGTTTCTTTGGAAAAAAAAAATTTTTTTTAGTTACTTTGGAAAAAAAATTTTTTTTTTAGTTACTTTGGAAAAAAAAATATTTTTTTAGTTACTTTGGAAAAAAAAAATTTTTTTTTAGTTACTTTGGAAAAAAAATATTTTTTTAGTTACTTTGGAAAAAAAAAATTTTTTTTAGTTACTTTGGAAAAAAAAATATTTTTTTAGTTACTTTGGAAAAAAAAATATTTTTTTAGTTACTTTGGAAAAAAAAATATTTTTTTAGTTACTTTGGAAATTTTTTTTTTTTTTAAATTACTTTGGAAAAAAAATATTTTTTTAGTTACTTTGGAAAAAAACAAATTTTTTTAGTTACTTTGGAAAAAAAAATATTTTTTTAGTTACTTTGGAAAAAAAAATATTTTTTTAGTTACTTTGGAAAAAAAAATATTTTTTTAGTTACTTTGGAAAAAAAATTATTTTTTTAGTTACTTTGGAAAAAAAAAAATTTTTTTAGTTTCTTTGGAAAAAAAAAATTTTTTTTAGTTACTTTGGAAAAAAAAAAATTTTTTTAGTTACTTTGGAAAAAATTTACTTTTTTAGTTACTTTGGAAAAAAAAATATTTTTTAGTTACTTTGGAAAAAAAGTTACTTTTTTAGTTACTTTGGAAAAAAAAATATTTTTTTAGTTACTTTGGAAAAAAAATATTTTTTTAGTTACTTTGGAAAAAAAAATATTTTTTTAGTTACTTTGGAAAAAAAAATATTTTTTTAGTTACTTTGGAAATTTTTTTTTTTTTTAAATTACTTTGGAAAAAAAATATTTTTTTTAGTTACTTTGGAAAAAAACAAATTTTTTTAGTTACTTTGGAAAAAAAAATATTTTTTTAGTTACTTTGGAAAAAAAAATATTTTTTTAGTTACTTTGGAAAAAAAAATATTTTTTTAGTTACTTTGGAAAAAAATTATTTTTTTAGTTACTTTGGAAAAAAACAAATTTTTTTAGTTACTTTGGAAAAAAAAATATTTTTTTAGTTACTTTGGAAAAAAAAATATTTTTTTAGTTACTTTGGAAAAAAAAATATTTTTTTAGTTACTTTGGAAAAAAAATTATTTTTTTAGTTACTTTGGAAAAAAAAAAAAATTTTTAGTTTCTTTGGAAAAAAAAAATTTTTTTTAGTTACTTTGGAAAAAAAAAATTTTTTTTAGTTACTTTGGAAAAAATTTACTTTTTTAGTTACTTTGGAAAAAAAAATATTTTTTAGTTACTTTGGAAAAAAAGTTACTTTTTTAGTTACTTTGGAAAAAAAAATATTTTTTTAGTTACTTTGGAAAAAAAATATTTTTTTAGTTACTTTGGAAAAAAAAATATTTTTTTAGTTACTTTGGAAAAAAAAATATTTTTTTAGTTACTTTGGAAATTTTTTTTTTTTTAAATTACTTTGGAAAAAAAATATTTTTTTAGTTACTTTGGAAAAACAAATTTTTTTAGTTACTTTGGAAAAAAAAATATTTTTTTAGTTACTTTGGAAAAAAAAATATTTTTTTAGTTACTTTGGAAAAAAAAATATTTTTTTAGTTACTTTGGAAAAAATTTACTTTTTTAGTTACTTTGGAAAAAAAAATATTTTTTTAGTTACTTTGGAAAAAAAGTTACTTTTTTAGTTACTTTGGAAAAAAAAATATTTTTTTAGTTACTTTGGAAAAAAAATATTTTTTTAGTTACTTTGGAAAAAAAAAAATTTTTTTTAGTTACTTTGGAAAAAAAATATTTTTTTAGTTACTTTGGAAAAAAAAATTTTTTTTAGTTACTTTGGAAAAAAAAATATTTTTTTAGTTACTTTGGAAAAAAAAATATTTTTTTAGTTACTTTGGAAAAAAAATTATTTTTTTAGTTACTTTGGAAAAAAAAAAAATTTTTTAGTTTCTTTGGAAAAAAAAATTTTTTTTTAGTTACTTTGGAAAAAAAAAAAATTTTTAGTTACTTTGGAAAAAATTTACTTTTTTAGTTACTTTGGAAAAAAAAATATTTTTTTAGTTACTTTGGAAAAAAAGTTACTTTTTTAGTTACTTTGGAAAAAAAAATATTTTTTTAGTTACTTTGGAAAAAAAATATTTTTTTAGTTACTTTGGAAAAAAAAATATTTTTTTAGTTACTTTGGAAAAAAAAATATTTTTTTAGTTACTTTGGAAAAAAAAAAAAAATTTTTAGTTACTTTGGAAAAAAAATATTTTTTTAGTTACTTTGGAAAAAAAAAAATTTTTTTAGTTACTTTGGAAAAAAAAATATTTTTTTAGTTACTTTGGAAAAAAAAATATTTTTTTAGTTACTTTGGAAAAAAAAATATTTTTTTAGTTACTTTGGAAAAAAAATATTTTTTTAGTTACTTTGGAAAAAAAAATATTTTTTTAGTTACTTTGGAAAAAAAAATATTTTTTTAGTTACTTTGGAAATTTTTTTTTTTTTTTAATTACTTTGGAAAAAAAATATTTTTTTAGTTACTTTGGAAAAAAACAAATTTTTTTAGTTACTTTGGAAAAAAAAATATTTTTTTAGTTACTTTGGAAAAAAAAATATTTTTTTAGTTACTTTGGAAAAAAAAATATTTTTTTAGTTACTTTGGAAAAAAAAAACTTTTTTTAGTTACTTTGGAAAAAAAATATTTTTTTAGTTACTTTGGAAAAAAAAATATTTTTTTAGTTACTTTGGAAAAAAAATATTTTTTTAGTTACTTTGGAAAAAAAAATATTTTTTTAGTTACTTTGGGAAAAAAAATATTTTTTTAGTTACTTTGGAAAAAAAAATATTTTTTTAGTTACTTTGGAAAAAAAAATATTTTTTTAGTTACTTTGGAAAGAAAAATATTTTTTTAGTTTCTTTGGAAAAAAAAAATTTTTTTTAGTTACTTTGGAAAAAAAAATTTTTTTTTAGTTACTTTGGAAAAAAAAATATTTTTTTAGTTACTTTGGAAAAAAAAAATTTTTTTAGTTACTTTGGAAAAAAAAATATTTTTTTAGTTACTTTGGAAAAAAAAATATTTTTTTAGTTACTTTGGAAAAAAAAATATTTTTTTAGTTACTTTGGAAAAAAAATATTTTTTTAGTTACTTTGGAAAAAAAAATATTTTTTTAGTTACTTTGGAAAAAAATATATTTTTTTAGTTACTTTGGAATTTTTTTTTTTTTTTTAATTACTTTGGAAAAAAAATATTTTTTTAGTTACTTTGGAAAAAAACAAATTTTTTTAGTTACTTTGGAAAAAAAAATATTTTTTTAGTTACTTTGGAAAAAAAAATATTTTTTTAGTTACTTTGGAAAAAAAAATATTTTTTTAGTTACTTTGGAAAAAAAATTATTTTTTTAGTTACTTTGGAAAAAAAAATATTTTTTTAGTTTCTTTGGAAAAAAAAATATTTTTTTAGTTACTTTGGAAAAAAAATATTTTTTTAGTTACTTTGGAAAAAAAAAAATTTTTTTTAGTTACTTTGGAAAAAAAATATTTTTTTAGTTACTTTGGAAAAAAAAAAAATTTTTTAGTTACTTTGGAAAAAAAATTTTTTTTTAGTTACTTTGGAAAAAAAAATATTTTTTTAGTTACTTTGGAAAAAAAAATATTTTTTTAGTTACTTTGGAAAAAAAATATTTTTTTAGTTACTTTGGAAAAAAAAATATTTTTTTAGTTACTTTGGAAAAAAAAAAAATTTTTTAGTTTCTTTGGAAAAAAAAAATTTTTTTTAGTTACTTTGGAAAAAAAATTTTTTTTTTAGTTACTTTGGAAAAAAAAATATTTTTTTAGTTACTTTGGAAAAAAAAAAAATTTTTTTAGTTACTTTGGAAAAAAAAAATTTTTTTAGTTACTTTGGAAAAAAAAAAAATTTTTTAGTTACTTTGGAAAAAAAATATTTTTTTAGTTACTTTGGAAAAAAAAATATTTTTTTAGTTACTTTGGAAAAAAAAATATTTTTTTAGTTACTTTGGAAAAAAAATATTTTTTTAGTTACTTTGGAAAAAAAAATATTTTTTTAGTTACTTTGGAAAAAAAAATATTTTTTTAGTTACTTTGGAAAAAAAAAAAATTTTTTTAGTTACTTTGGAAAAAAAAAATTTTTTTAGTTACTTTGGAAAAAAAAAAAATTTTTTAGTTACTTTGGAAAAAAAATATTTTTTTAGTTACTTTGGAAAAAAAAATATTTTTTTAGTTACTTTGGAAAAAAAAATATTTTTTTAGTTACTTTGGAAAAAAAAATATTTTTTTAGTTACTTTGGAAAAAAAATATTTTTTTAGTTACTTTGGAAAAAAAAATATTTTTTTAGTTACTTTGGAAAAAAAAATATTTTTTTAGTTACTTTGGAAATTTTTTTTTTTTTTTAATTACTTTGGAAAAAAAATATTTTTTTAGTTACTTTGGAAAAAAACAAATTTTTTTAGTTACTTTGGAAAAAAAAATATTTTTTTAGTTACTTTGGAAAAAAAAATATTTTTTTAGTTACTTTGGAAAAAAAAATATTTTTTTAGTTACTTTGGAAAAAAAAAAATTTTTTTTAGTTACTTTGGAAAAAAAATATTTTTTTAGTTACTTTGGAAAAAAAAATATTTTTTTAGTTACTTTGGAAAAAAAATATTTTTTTAGTTACTTTGGAAAAAAAAATATTTTTTTAGTTACTTTGGGAAAAAAAATATTTTTTTAGTTACTTTGGAAAAAAAAATATTTTTTTAGTTACTTTGGAAAAAAAAATATTTTTTTAGTTACTTTGGAAAGAAAAATATTTTTTTAGTTTCTTTGGAAAAAAAAAATTTTTTTTAGTTACTTTGGAAAAAAAAATTTTTTTTTAGTTACTTTGGAAAAAAAAATATTTTTTTAGTTACTTTGGAAAAAAAAAATTTTTTTAGTTACTTTGGAAAAAAAAATATTTTTTTAGTTACTTTGGAAAAAAAAATATTTTTTTAGTTACTTTGGAAAAAAAAATATTTTTTTAGTTACTTTGGAAAAAAAATATTTTTTTAGTTACTTTGGAAAAAAAAATATTTTTTTAGTTACTTTGGAAAAAAATATATTTTTTTAGTTACTTTGGAATTTTTTTTTTTTTTTTAATTACTTTGGAAAAAAAATATTTTTTTAGTTACTTTGGAAAAAAACAAATTTTTTTAGTTACTTTGGAAAAAAAAATATTTTTTTAGTTACTTTGGAAAAAAAAATATTTTTTTAGTTACTTTGGAAAAAAAAATATTTTTTTAGTTACTTTGGAAAAAAAATTATTTTTTTAGTTACTTTGGAAAAAAAAATATTTTTTTAGTTTCTTTGGAAAAAAAAATATTTTTTTAGTTACTTTGGAAAAAAAATATTTTTTTAGTTACTTTGGAAAAAAAAAAATTTTTTTTAGTTACTTTGGAAAAAAAATATTTTTTTAGTTACTTTGGAAAAAAAAAAAATTTTTTAGTTACTTTGGAAAAAAAATTTTTTTTTAGTTACTTTGGAAAAAAAAATATTTTTTTAGTTACTTTGGAAAAAAAAATATTTTTTTAGTTACTTTGGAAAAAAAATATTTTTTTAGTTACTTTGGAAAAAAAAATATTTTTTTAGTTACTTTGGAAAAAAAAAAAATTTTTTAGTTTCTTTGGAAAAAAAAAATTTTTTTTAGTTACTTTGGAAAAAAAATTTTTTTTTTAGTACTTTGGAAAAAAAAATATTTTTTTAGTTACTTTGGAAAAAAAAAAAATTTTTTTAGTTACTTTGGAAAAAAAAAATTTTTTTAGTTACTTTGGAAAAAAAAAAAATTTTTTAGTTACTTTGGAAAAAAAATATTTTTTTAGTTACTTTGGAAAAAAAAATATTTTTTTAGTTACTTTGGAAAAAAAAATATTTTTTTAGTTACTTTGGAAAAAAAATATTTTTTTAGTTACTTTGGAAAAAAAAATATTTTTTTAGTTACTTTGGAAAAAAAAATATTTTTTTCGTTACTTTGGAAATTTTTTTTTTTTTTAATTACTTTGGAAAAAAAATATTTTTTTAGTTACTTTGGAAAAAAACAAATTTTTTTAGTTACTTTGGAAAAAAAAATATTTTTTTAGTTACTTTGGAAAAAAAGTTACTTTTTTAGTTACTTTGGAAAAAAAATATTTTTTTAGTTACTTTGGAAAAAAAAAAAAATTTTTTAGTTACTTTGGAAAAAAAATATTTTTTTAGTTACTTTGGAAAAAAAAATATTTTTTTAGTTACTTTGGAAAAAAAATATTTTTTTAGTTACTTTGGAAAAAAAAATATTTTTTTAGTTACTTTGGAAAAAAAAATATTTTTTTAGTTTCTTTGGAAAAAAAAAATTTTTTTAGTTACTTTGGAAAAAAAAAATTTTTTTTAGTTACTTTGGAAAAAAAAATATTTTTTTAGTTACTTTGGAAAAAAAATTTTTTTTTTTAGTTACTTTGGAAAAAAAATATTTTTTTAGTTACTTTGGAAAAAAAAATTTTTTTTTAGTTACTTTGGAAAAAAAAATATTTTTTTAGTTACTTTGGAAAAAAAAATATTTTTTTAGTTACTTTGGAAAAAAAAATATTTTTTTAGTTACTTTGGAAAAAAAAATATTTTTTTAGTTACTTTGGAAAAAAAAAATTTTTTTTAGTTACTTTGGAAAAAAAAATATTTTTTTAGTTACTTTGGAAATTTTTTTTTTTTTTAAATTACTTTGGAAAAAAAATATTTTTTTAGTTACTTTGGAAAAAAACAAATTTTTTTAGTTACTTTGGAAAAAAAAATATTTTTTTAGTTACTTTGGAAAAAAAAATATTTTTTTAGTTACTTTGGAAAAAAAAATATTTTTTTAGTTACTTTGGAAAAAAAATTATTTTTTTAGTTACTTTGGAAAAAAAAATTTTTTTTTAGTTTCTTTGGAAAAAAAAAAATTTTTTTAGTTACTTTGGAAAAAAAAAAAAATTTTTAGTTACTTTGGAAAAAATTTACTTTTTTAGTTACTTTGGAAAAAAAAATATTTTTTTAGTTACTTTGGAAAAAAAGTTACTTTTTTAGTTACTTTGGAAAAAAAAATATTTTTTTAGTTACTTTGGAAAAAAAATATTTTTTTAGTTACTTTGGAAAAAAAAAATATTTTTTTAGTTACTTTGGAAAAAAAATATTTTTTTAGTTACTTTGGAAAAAAAAATTTTTTTTTAGTTACTTTGGAAAAAAATATTTTTTTTTAGTTACTTTGGAAAAAAATATATTTTTTTAGTTACTTTGGAAAAAAATATATTTTTTTAGTTACTTTGGAAAAAAAATATTTTTTTAGTTACTTTGGAAAAAAAATATTTTTTTAGTTACTTTGGAAAAAAAAATATTTTTTTAGTTACTTTGGAAAAAAAAATATTTTTTTAGTTACTTTGGAAAAAAAAATATTTTTTTAGTTTCTTTGGAAAAAATTTTTTTTTTTTAGTTACTTTGGAAAAAAAAATATTTTTTTAGTTACTTTGGAAAAAAAATATTTTTTTAGTTACTTTGGAAAAAAAAATATTTTTTTAGTTACTTTGGAAAAAAAAATATTTTTTTAGTTACTTTGGAAATTTTTTTTTTTTTTTAATTACTTTGGAAAAAATTTTTTTTTTTAGTTACTTTGGAAAAAAACAAATTTTTTTAGTTACTTTGGAAAAAAAAATTTTTTTTTAGTTACTTTGGAAAAAAAAATATTTTTTTAGTTTCTTTGGAAAAAAAAAATTTTTTTAGTTACTTTGGAAAAAAAATATTTTTTTAGTTACTTTGGAAAAAAAAATATTTTTTAGTTACTTTGGAAAAAAAAATATTTTTTTAGTTACTTTGGAAAATAAAATATTTTTTTAGTTACTTTGGAAAAAAAATTATTTTTTTAGTTACTTTGGAAAAAAATTTTTTTTTTTAGTTACTTTGGAAAAAAAAATATTTTTTTAGTTACTTTGGAAAAAAATTTTTTTTTTTAGTTACTTTGGAAAATAAAATATTTTTTTAGTTACTTTGGAAAAAAAATAATTTTTTTAGTTACTTTGGAAAAAAAAATATTTTTTTAGTTACTTTGGAAAAAAAATTATTTTTTTAGTTACTTTGGAAAAAAAAATATTTTTTTTAGTTACTTTGGAAAAAAAAATATTTTTTTAGTTACTTTGGAAAAAAAAATATTTTTTTAGTTACTTTGGAAAAAAAAAAAAAATTTTTAGTTACTTTGGAAAAAAAAAAATTTTTTTAGTTACTTTGGAAAAAAAAATATTTTTTTAGTTACTTTGGAAAAAAAAAAATTTTTTAGTTACTTTGGAAAAAAAAATATTTTTTTAGTTACTTTGGAAAAAAAAATATTTTTTTAGTTACTTTGGAAAAAAAAATATTTTTTAGTTACTTTGGAAAAAAAATATTTTTTTAGTTACTTTGGAAAAAAAAATATTTTTTTAGTTACTTTGGAAAAAAAAATATTTTTTTAGTTACTTTGGAAAATAAAATATTTTTTTAGTTACTTTGGAAAAAAAATTATTTTTTTAGTTACTTTGGAAAAAAAAATATTTTTTTAGTTACTTTGGAAAAAAAAATATTTTTTTAGTTACTTTGGAAATTTTTTTTTTTTTTTAGTTACTTTGGAAAAAAAATATTTTTTTAGTTACTTTGGAAAAAAAAATATTTTTTTAGTTTCTTTGGAAAAAAAAAAAATTTTTTAGTTACTTTGGAAAAAAAAATATTTTTTTAGTTACTTTGGGAAAAAAAATATTGTTTTAGTTACTTTGGAAAAAAAAAAAAATTTTTTAGTTACTTTGGAAAAAAAATATTTTTTTAGTTACTTTGGAAAAAAAAATATTTTTTTAGTTACTTTGGAAAAAAAATATTTTTTTAGTTACTTTGGAAAAAAAAAAATTTTTTTAGTTACTTTGGAAAAAAAAAATTTTTTTAGTTACTTTGGAAAAAAAAAAATTTTTTTAGTTACTTTGGAAAAAAAATATTTTTTTTAGTTTCTTTGGAAAAAAAAATATTTTTTTAGTTACTTTGGAAAAAAAAATATTTTTTTAGTTACTTTGGAAAAAAAAATATTTTTTTAGTTACTTTGGAAAAAAAATATTTTTTTAGTTACTTTGGAAAAAAAAAATTTTTTTTAGTTACTTTGGAAAAAAAAATATTTTTTTAGTTACTTTGGAAAAAAAAATATTTTTTTAGTTACTTTGGAAAAAAAAATATTTTTTTAGTTACTTTGGAAAAAAAATATATTTTTAGTTACTTTGGAAAAAAAAAAATTTTTTTAGTTACTTTGGAAAAAAAAATATTTTTTTAGTTACTTTGGAAATTTTTTTTTTTTTTAAATTACTTTGGAAAAAAAATATTTTTTTAGTTACTTTGGAAAAAAACAAATTTTTTTAGTTACTTTGGAAAAAAAAATATTTTTTTAGTTACTTTGGAAAAAAAAATATTTTTTTAGTTACTTTGGAAAAAAAAATATTTTTTTAGTTACTTTGGAAAAAAAATTATTTTTTTAGTTACTTTGGAAAAAAAAATATTTTTTTAGTTTCTTTGGAAAAAAAAAATTTTTTTTAGTTACTTTGGAAAAAAAAAAATTTTTTAGTTACTTTGGAAAAAATTTACTTTTTTAGTTACTTTGGAAAAAAAAATATTTTTTTAGTTACTTTGGAAAAAAAGTTACTTTTTTAGTTACTTTGGAAAAAAAAATATTTTTTTAGTTACTTTGGAAAAAAAATATTTTTTTAGTTACTTTGGAAAAAAAAAATATTTTTTTAGTTACTTTGGAAAAAAAATATTTTTTTAGTTACTTTGGAAAAAAAAAATTTTTTTTAGTTACTTTGGAAAAAAAAATATTTTTTTAGTTACTTTGGAAAAAAAAATATTTTTTTAGTTACTTTGGAAAAAAATATATTTTTTTAGTTACTTTGGAAAAAAAATATTTTTTTAGTTACTTTGGAAAAAAAAATATTTTTTTAGTTACTTTGGAAAAAAAAATATTTTTTTAGTTACTTTGGAAAAAAAAATATTTTTTTAGTTTCTTTGGAAAAAAATTTTTTTTTTTAGTTACTTTGGAAAAAAAAATATTTTTTTAGTTACTTTGGAAAAAAAATATTTTTTTAGTTACTTTGGAAAAAAAAATATTTTTTTAGTTACTTTGGAAAAAAAAATATTTTTTTAGTTACTTTGGAATTTTTTTTTTTTTTTTAATTACTTTGGAAAAAAAATATTTTTTTAGTTACTTTGGAAAAAAACAAATTTTTTTAGTTACTTTGGAAAAAAAAAATTTTTTTTAGTTACTTTGGAAAAAAAAATATTTTTTTAGTTTCTTTGGAAAAAAAAAATTTTTTTAGTTACTTTGGAAAAAAAATATTTTTTTAGTTACTTTGGAAAAAAAAATATTTTTTTAGTTACTTTGGAAAAAAAAATATTTTTTTAGTTACTTTGGAAAATAAAATATTTTTTTAGTTACTTTGGAAAAAAAATTATTTTTTTAGTTACTTTGGAAAAAGAATTATTTTTTTAGTTACTTTGGAAAAAAAAATATTTTTTTAGTTACTTTGGAAAATTTTTTTTTTTTTTAGTTACTTTGGAAAATAAAATATTTTTTTAGTTACTTTGGAAAAAAAATAATTTTTTTAGTTACTTTGGAAAAAAAAATATTTTTTTAGTTTCTTTGGAAAAAAAAAAATTTTTTTAGTTACTTTGGAAAAAAAAAAATTTTTTAGTTACTTTGGAAAAAATTTACTTTTTTAGTTACTTTGGAAAAAAAAATATTTTTTTAGTTACTTTGGAAAAAAAGTTACTTTTTTAGTTACTTTGGAAAAAAAAATATTTTTTTAGTTACTTTGGAAAAAAAATATTTTTTTAGTTACTTTGGAAAAAAAAAATATTTTTTTAGTTACTTTGGAAAAAAAATATTTTTTTAGTTACTTTGGAAAAAAAAAATTTTTTTTAGTTACTTTGGAAAAAAAAATATTTTTTTAGTTACTTTGGAAAAAAAAATATTTTTTTAGTTACTTTGGAAAAAAATATATTTTTTTAGTTACTTTGGAAAAAAAATATTTTTTTAGTTACTTTGGAAAAAAAAATATTTTTTTAGTTACTTTGGAAAAAAAAATATTTTTTTAGTTTCTTTGGAAAAAATTTTTTTTTTTTAGTTACTTTGGAAAAAAAAATATTTTTTTAGTTACTTTGGAAAAAAAATATTTTTTTAGTTACTTTGGAAAAAAAAATATTTTTTTAGTTACTTTGGAAAAAAAAATATTTTTTTAGTTACTTTGGAATTTTTTTTTTTTTTTTAATTACTTTGGAAAAAAAATATTTTTTTAGTTACTTTGGAAAAAAACAAATTTTTTTAGTTACTTTGGAAAAAAAAAATTTTTTTTAGTTACTTTGGAAAAAAAAATATTTTTTTAGTTTCTTTGGAAAAAAAAAATTTTTTTAGTTACTTTGGAAAAAAAATATTTTTTTAGTTACTTTGGAAAAAAAAATATTTTTTTAGTTACTTTGGAAAAAAAAATATTTTTTTAGTTACTTTGGAAAATAAAATATTTTTTTAGTTACTTTGGAAAAAAAATTATTTTTTTAGTTACTTTGGAAAAAAAATTATTTTTTTAGTTACTTTGGAAAAAAAAATATTTTTTTAGTTACTTTGGAAAAAAATTTTTTTTTTTAGTTACTTTGGAAAATAAAATATTTTTTTAGTTACTTTGGAAAAAAAATAATTTTTTTAGTTACTTTGGAAAAAAAAATATTTTTTTAGTTACTTTGGAAAAAAAATTATTTTTTTAGTTACTTTGGAAAAAAAAATATTTTTTTTAGTTACTTTGGAAAAAAAAAAATTTTTTTAGTTACTTTGGAAAAAAAAATATTTTTTTAGTTACTTTGGAAAAAAAAATATTTTTTTAGTTACTTTGGAAAAAAAAAAAATTTTTTTAGTTACTTTGGAAAAAAAAAAATTTTTTTAGTTACTTTGGAAAAAAAAATATTTTTTTAGTTACTTTGGAAAAAAAAAATTTTTTTAGTTACTTTGGAAAAAAAAATATTTTTTTAGTTACTTTGGAAAAAAATATATTTTTTTAGTTACTTTGGAATTTTTTTTTTTTTTTTAATTACTTTGGAAAAAAAATATTTTTTTAGTTACTTTGGAAAAAAACAAATTTTTTTAGTTACTTTGGAAAAAAAAATATTTTTTTAGTTACTTTGGAAAAAAAAATATTTTTTTAGTTACTTTGGAAAAAAAAATATTTTTTTAGTTACTTTGGAAAAAAAATTATTTTTTTAGTTACTTTGGAAAAAAAAATATTTTTTTAGTTTCTTTGGAAAAAAAAATATTTTTTTAGTTACTTTGGAAAAAAAATATTTTTTTAGTTACTTTGGAAAAAAAAAAATTTTTTTTAGTTACTTTGGAAAAAAAATATTTTTTTAGTTACTTTGGAAAAAAAAAAAATTTTTTAGTTACTTTGGAAAAAAAATTTTTTTTTAGTTACTTTGGAAAAAAAAATATTTTTTTAGTTACTTTGGAAAAAAAAATATTTTTTTAGTTACTTTGGAAAAAAAATATTTTTTTAGTTACTTTGGAAAAAAAAATATTTTTTTAGTTACTTTGGAAAAAAAAAAAATTTTTTAGTTTCTTTGGAAAAAAAAAATTTTTTTTAGTTACTTTGGAAAAAAAATTTTTTTTTTAGTTACTTTGGAAAAAAAAATATTTTTTTAGTTACTTTGGAAAAAAAAAAAATTTTTTTAGTTACTTTGGAAAAAAAAAATTTTTTTAGTTACTTTGGAAAAAAAAAAAATTTTTTAGTTACTTTGGAAAAAAAATATTTTTTTAGTTACTTTGGAAAAAAAAATATTTTTTTAGTTACTTTGGAAAAAAAAATATTTTTTTAGTTACTTTGGAAAAAAAATATTTTTTTAGTTACTTTGGAAAAAAAAATATTTTTTTAGTTACTTTGGAAAAAAAAATATTTTTTTCGTTACTTTGGAAAATTTTTTTTTTTTTAATTACTTTGGAAAAAAAATATTTTTTTAGTTACTTTGGAAAAAAACAAATTTTTTTAGTTACTTTGGAAAAAAAAATATTTTTTTAGTTACTTTGGAAAAAAAGTTACTTTTTTAGTTACTTTGGAAAAAAAATATTTTTTTAGTTACTTTGGAAAAAAAAAAAAATTTTTTAGTTACTTTGGAAAAAAAATATTTTTTTAGTTACTTTGGAAAAAAAAATATTTTTTTAGTTACTTTGGAAAAAAAATATTTTTTTAGTTACTTTGGAAAAAAAAATATTTTTTTAGTTACTTTGGAAAAAAAAATATTTTTTTAGTTTCTTTGGAAAAAAAAAAATTTTTTTAGTTACTTTGGAAAAAAAAAATTTTTTTTAGTTACTTTGGAAAAAAAAATATTTTTTTAGTTACTTTGGAAAAAAAATTTTTTTTTTTAGTTACTTTGGAAAAAAAATATTTTTTTAGTTACTTTGGAAAAAAAAATTTTTTTTTAGTTACTTTGGAAAAAAAAATATTTTTTTAGTTACTTTGGAAAAAAAAATATTTTTTTAGTTACTTTGGAAAAAAAAATATTTTTTTAGTTACTTTGGAAAAAAAAATATTTTTTTAGTTACTTTGGAAAAAAAAAATTTTTTTTAGTTACTTTGGAAAAAAAAATATTTTTTTAGTTACTTTGGAAATTTTTTTTTTTTTAAATTACTTTGGAAAAAAAATATTTTTTTAGTTACTTTGGAAAAAAACAAATTTTTTTAGTTACTTTGGAAAAAAAAATATTTTTTTAGTTACTTTGGAAAAAAAAATATTTTTTTAGTTACTTTGGAAAAAAAAATATTTTTTTAGTTACTTTGGAAAAAAAATTATTTTTTTAGTTACTTTGGAAAAAAAAATTTTTTTTTAGTTTCTTTGGAAAAAAAAAAATTTTTTTAGTTACTTTGGAAAAAAAAAAAAATTTTTAGTTACTTTGGAAAAAATTTACTTTTTTAGTTACTTTGGAAAAAAAAATATTTTTTTAGTTACTTTGGAAAAAAAGTTACTTTTTTAGTTACTTTGGAAAAAAAAATATTTTTTTAGTTACTTTGGAAAAAAAATATTTTTTTAGTTACTTTGGAAAAAAAAAATATTTTTTTAGTTACTTTGGAAAAAAAATATTTTTTTAGTTACTTTGGAAAAAAAAATTTTTTTTTAGTTACTTTGGAAAAAAATATTTTTTTTTAGTTACTTTGGAAAAAAATATATTTTTTTAGTTACTTTGGAAAAAAATATATTTTTTTAGTTACTTTGGAAAAAAAATATTTTTTTAGTTACTTTGGAAAAAAAATATTTTTTTAGTTACTTTGGAAAAAAAAATATTTTTTTAGTTACTTTGGAAAAAAAAATATTTTTTTAGTTACTTTGGAAAAAAAAATATTTTTTTAGTTTCTTTGGAAAAAATTTTTTTTTTTTAGTTACTTTGGAAAAAAAAATATTTTTTTAGTTACTTTGGAAAAAAAATATTTTTTTAGTTACTTTGGAAAAAAAAATATTTTTTTAGTTACTTTGGAAAAAAAAATATTTTTTTAGTTACTTTGGAAATTTTTTTTTTTTTTTAATTACTTTGGAAAAAATTTTTTTTTTTAGTTACTTTGGAAAAAAACAAATTTTTTTAGTTACTTTGGAAAAAAAAATTTTTTTTTAGTTACTTTGGAAAAAAAAATATTTTTTTAGTTTCTTTGGAAAAAAAAAATTTTTTTAGTTACTTTGGAAAAAAAATATTTTTTTAGTTACTTTGGAAAAAAAAATATTTTTTTAGTTACTTTGGAAAAAAAAATATTTTTTTAGTTACTTTGGAAAATAAAATATTTTTTTAGTTACTTTGGAAAAAAAATTATTTTTTTAGTTACTTTGGAAAAAAATTTTTTTTTTTAGTTACTTTGGAAAAAAAAATATTTTTTTAGTTACTTTGGAAAAAAATTTTTTTTTTTAGTTACTTTGGAAAATAAAATATTTTTTTAGTTACTTTGGAAAAAAAATAATTTTTTTAGTTACTTTGGAAAAAAAAATATTTTTTTAGTTACTTTGGAAAAAAAATTATTTTTTTAGTTACTTTGGAAAAAAAAATATTTTTTTTAGTTACTTTGGAAAAAAAAATATTTTTTTAGTTACTTTGGAAAAAAAAATATTTTTTTAGTTACTTTGGAAAAAAAAAAAAAATTTTTAGTTACTTTGGAAAAAAAAAAATTTTTTTAGTTACTTTGGAAAAAAAAATATTTTTTTAGTTACTTTGGAAAAAAAAAAATTTTTTAGTTACTTTGGAAAAAAAAATATTTTTTTAGTTACTTTGGAAAAAAAAATATTTTTTTAGTTACTTTGGAAAAAAAAATATTTTTTAGTTACTTTGGAAAAAAAATATTTTTTTAGTTACTTTGGAAAAAAAAATATTTTTTTAGTTACTTTGGAAAAAAAAATATTTTTTTAGTTACTTTGGAAAATAAAATATTTTTTTAGTTACTTTGGAAAAAAAATTATTTTTTTAGTTACTTTGGAAAAAAAAATATTTTTTTAGTTACTTTGGAAAAAAAAATATTTTTTTAGTTACTTTGGAAATTTTTTTTTTTTTTTAGTTACTTTGGAAAAAAAATATTTTTTTAGTTACTTTGGAAAAAAAAATATTTTTTTAGTTTCTTTGGAAAAAAAAAAATTTTTTTAGTTACTTTGGAAAAAAAAATATTTTTTTAGTTACTTTGGGAAAAAAAATATTGTTTTAGTTACTTTGGAAAAAAAAAAAATTTTTTTAGTTACTTTGGAAAAAAAATATTTTTTTAGTTACTTTGGAAAAAAAAATATTTTTTTAGTTACTTTGGAAAAAAAATATTTTTTTAGTTACTTTGGAAAAAAAAAAATTTTTTTAGTTACTTTGGAAAAAAAAAATTTTTTTAGTTACTTTGGAAAAAAAAAAATTTTTTTAGTTACTTTGGAAAAAAAATATTTTTTTTAGTTTCTTTGGAAAAAAAAAAATTTTTTTAGTTACTTTGGAAAAAAAAATATTTTTTTAGTTACTTTGGAAAAAAAAATATTTTTTTAGTTACTTTGGAAAAAAAATATTTTTTTAGTTACTTTGGAAAAAAAAAATTTTTTTTAGTTACTTTGGAAAAAAAAATATTTTTTTAGTTACTTTGGAAAAAAAAATATTTTTTTAGTTACTTTGGAAAAAAAAATATTTTTTTAGTTACTTTGGAAAAAAAATATATTTTTAGTTACTTTGGAAAAAAAAAAATTTTTTTAGTTACTTTGGAAAAAAAAATATTTTTTTAGTTACTTTGGAAATTTTTTTTTTTTTTTAATTACTTTGGAAAAAAAATATTTTTTTAGTTACTTTGGAAAAAAACAAATTTTTTTAGTTACTTTGGAAAAAAAAATATTTTTTTAGTTACTTTGGAAAAAAAAATATTTTTTTAGTTACTTTGGAAAAAAAAATATTTTTTTAGTTACTTTGGAAAAAAAATTATTTTTTTAGTTACTTTGGAAAAAAAAATATTTTTTTAGTTTCTTTGGAAAAAAAAAATTTTTTTTAGTTACTTTGGAAAAAAAAAAATTTTTTAGTTACTTTGGAAAAAATTTACTTTTTTAGTTACTTTGGAAAAAAAAATATTTTTTTAGTTACTTTGGAAAAAAAGTTACTTTTTTAGTTACTTTGGAAAAAAAAATATTTTTTTAGTTACTTTGGAAAAAAAATATTTTTTTAGTTACTTTGGAAAAAAAAAATATTTTTTTAGTTACTTTGGAAAAAAAATATTTTTTTAGTTACTTTGGAAAAAAAAAATTTTTTTTAGTTACTTTGGAAAAAAAAATATTTTTTTAGTTACTTTGGAAAAAAAAATATTTTTTTAGTTACTTTGGAAAAAAATATATTTTTTTAGTTACTTTGGAAAAAAAATATTTTTTTAGTTACTTTGGAAAAAAAAATATTTTTTTAGTTACTTTGGAAAAAAAAATATTTTTTTAGTTACTTTGGAAAAAAAAATATTTTTTTAGTTTCTTTGGAAAAAAATTTTTTTTTTTAGTTACTTTGGAAAAAAAAATATTTTTTTAGTTACTTTGGAAAAAAAATATTTTTTTAGTTACTTTGGAAAAAAAAATATTTTTTTAGTTACTTTGGAAAAAAAAATATTTTTTTAGTTACTTTGGAATTTTTTTTTTTTTTTTAATTACTTTGGAAAAAAAATATTTTTTTAGTTACTTTGGAAAAAAACAAATTTTTTTAGTTACTTTGGAAAAAAAAAATTTTTTTTAGTTACTTTGGAAAAAAAAATATTTTTTTAGTTTCTTTGGAAAAAAAAAATTTTTTTAGTTACTTTGGAAAAAAAATATTTTTTTAGTTACTTTGGAAAAAAAAATATTTTTTTAGTTACTTTGGAAAAAAAAATATTTTTTTAGTTACTTTGGAAAATAAAATATTTTTTTAGTTACTTTGGAAAAAAAATTATTTTTTTAGTTACTTTGGAAAAAGAATTATTTTTTTAGTTACTTTGGAAAAAAAAATATTTTTTTAGTTACTTTGGAAAAATTTTTTTTTTTTTAGTTACTTTGGAAAATAAAATATTTTTTTAGTTACTTTGGAAAAAAAATAATTTTTTTAGTTACTTTGGAAAAAAAAATATTTTTTTAGTTTCTTTGGAAAAAAAAAAATTTTTTTAGTTACTTTGGAAAAAAAAAAATTTTTTAGTTACTTTGGAAAAAATTTACTTTTTTAGTTACTTTGGAAAAAAAAATATTTTTTTAGTTACTTTGGAAAAAAAGTTACTTTTTTAGTTACTTTGGAAAAAAAAATATTTTTTTAGTTACTTTGGAAAAAAAATATTTTTTTAGTTACTTTGGAAAAAAAAAATATTTTTTTAGTTACTTTGGAAAAAAAATATTTTTTTAGTTACTTTGGAAAAAAAAAATTTTTTTTAGTTACTTTGGAAAAAAAAATATTTTTTTAGTTACTTTGGAAAAAAAAATATTTTTTTAGTTACTTTGGAAAAAAATATATTTTTTTAGTTACTTTGGAAAAAAAATATTTTTTTAGTTACTTTGGAAAAAAAAATATTTTTTTAGTTACTTTGGAAAAAAAAATATTTTTTTAGTTTCTTTGGAAAAAATTTTTTTTTTTTAGTTACTTTGGAAAAAAAAATATTTTTTTAGTTACTTTGGAAAAAAAATATTTTTTTAGTTACTTTGGAAAAAAAAATATTTTTTTAGTTACTTTGGAAAAAAAAATATTTTTTTAGTTACTTTGGAATTTTTTTTTTTTTTTTAATTACTTTGGAAAAAAAATATTTTTTTAGTTACTTTGGAAAAAAACAAATTTTTTTAGTTACTTTGGAAAAAAAAAATTTTTTTTAGTTACTTTGGAAAAAAAAATATTTTTTTAGTTTCTTTGGAAAAAAAAAATTTTTTTAGTTACTTTGGAAAAAAAATATTTTTTTAGTTACTTTGGAAAAAAAAATATTTTTTTAGTTACTTTGGAAAAAAAAATATTTTTTTAGTTACTTTGGAAAATAAAATATTTTTTTAGTTACTTTGGAAAAAAAATTATTTTTTTAGTTACTTTGGAAAAAAAATTATTTTTTTAGTTACTTTGGAAAAAAAAATATTTTTTTAGTTACTTTGGAAAAAAATTTTTTTTTTTAGTTACTTTGGAAAATAAAATATTTTTTTAGTTACTTTGGAAAAAAAATAATTTTTTTAGTTACTTTGGAAAAAAAAATATTTTTTTAGTTACTTTGGAAAAAAAATTATTTTTTTAGTTACTTTGGAAAAAAAAATATTTTTTTTAGTTACTTTGGAAAAAAAAAAATTTTTTTAGTTACTTTGGAAAAAAAAATATTTTTTTAGTTACTTTGGAAAAAAAAATATTTTTTTAGTTACTTTGGAAAAAAAAAAAATTTTTTTAGTTACTTTGGAAAAAAAAAAATTTTTTTAGTTACTTTGGAAAAAAAAATATTTTTTTAGTTACTTTGGAAAAAAAAAATTTTTTTAGTTACTTTGGAAAAAAAAATATTTTTTTAGTTACTTTGGAAAAAAATATATTTTTTTAGTTACTTTGGAAAAAAAAATATTTTTTAGTTACTTTGGAAAAAAAATATTTTTTTAGTTACTTTGGAAAAAAAAATATTTTTTTAGTTACTTTGGAAAAAAAAATATTTTTTTAGTTACTTTGGAAAATAAAATATTTTTTTAGTTACTTTGGAAAAAAAATTATTTTTTTAGTTACTTTGGAAAAAAAATTATTTTTTTAGTTACTTTGGAAAAAAAAATATTTTTTTAGTTACTTTGGAAAAAAAATTTTTTTTTTAGTTACTTTGGAAAAAAAATATTTTTTTAGTTACTTTGGAAAAAAAAATATTTTTTTAGTTTCTTTGGAAAAAAAAAATTTTTTTTTAGTTACTTTGGAAAAAAAAATATTTTTTTAGTTACTTTGGGAAAAAAAATATTGTTTTAGTTACTTTGGAAAAAAAAAAAAAATTTTTAGTTACTTTGGAAAAAAAATATTTTTTTAGTTACTTTGGAAAAAAAAATATTTTTTTAGTTACTTTGGAAAAAAAATATTTTTTTAGTTACTTTGGAAAAAAAAATATTTTTTTAGTTACTTTGGAAAAAAAAATATTTTTTTAGTTACTTTGGAAAAAAAAAATTTGTTTTAGTTACTTTGGAAAAAAAAAAAAATTTTTAGTTTCTTTGGAAAAAAAAAAATTTTTTAGTTACTTTGGAAAAAAAAATATTTTTTTAGTTACTTTGGAAAAAAAAATATTTTTTTAGTTACTTTGGAAAAAAAAATATTTTTTTAGTTTCTTTGGAAAAAAAAAAATTTTTTAGTTACTTTGGAAAAAAAAATATATTTTTAGTTACTTTGGAAAAAAAAATATTTTTTTAGTTACTTTGGAAAAAAAAAAAATTTTTTTAGTTACTTTGGAAAAAAAAAAATTTTTTTAGTTACTTTGGAAAAAAAAATATTTTTTTAGTTACTTTGGAAAAAAAAAAATTTTTTTTAGTTACTTTGGAAAAAAAATATTTTTTTAGTTACTTTGGAAAAAAAAATATTTTTTTAGTTACTTTGGAAAAAAAAATATTTTTTTAGTTACTTTGGAAAAAAAAATATTTTTTTAGTTACTTTGGAAAAAAAAAAATTTTTTTTAGTTACTTTGGAAAAAAAAAAATTTTTTTAGTTACTTTGGAAAAAAAAATATTTTTTTAGTTACTTTGGAAAAAAAAAAATTTTTTTTAGTTACTTTGGAAAAAAAATATTTTTTTAGTTACTTTGGAAAAAAAAATATTTTTTTAGTTACTTTGGAAAAAAAAATATTTTTTTAGTTACTTTGGAAAAAAAAATATTTTTTTAGTTACTTTGGAAAAAATTTTTTTTTTTTAATTACTTTGGAAAAAAAATATTTTTTTAGTTACTTTGGAAAAAAACAAAATTTTTTAGTTACTTTGGAAAAAAAATTTTTTTTTAGTTACTTTGGAAAAAAAAATATTTTTTTAGTTTCTTTGGAAAAAAAAAAATTTTTTTAGTTACTTTGGAAAAAAAAATATTTTTTTAGTTACTTTGGAAAAAAATATATTTTTTTAGTTACTTTGGAAAAAAAAATATTTTTTTAGTTACTTTGGAAAAAAATTTATTTTTTTAGTTACTTTGGAAAAAAAAATATTTTTTTAGTTACTTTGGAAAGACAAATATTTTTTTAGTTACTTTGGAAAAAAAAATATTTTTTTAGTTACTTTGGAAAAAAATATATTTTTTTAGTTACTTTGGAAAAAAAAATATTTTTTTAGTTACTTTGGAAAAAAAAATATTTTTTTAGTTACTTTGGAAAAAAAAATATTTTTTTAGTTACTTAAGACAAATATTTTTTTAGTTACTTTGGAAAAAAAATATTTTTTTAGTTACTTTGGAAAAAAAAATATTTTTTTAGTTACTTTGGAAAAAAACATTTTTTTTAGTTACTTTGGAAAAAAAATATTTTTTTAGTTTCTTTGGAAAAAAAAATATTTTTTTAGTTACTTTGGAAAAAAAAATATTTTTTTAGTTACTTTGGAAAAAAAAATATTTTTTTAGTTACTTTGGAAAAAAAAATATTTTTTTAGTTTCTTTGGAAAAAAAAATTTTTTTTTAGTTACTTTGGAAAAAAAAAAAATTTTTTAGTTACTTTGGAAAAAGAAATATTTTTTTAGTTTCTTTGGAAAAAAAAAATTTTTTTTAGTTACTTTGGAAAAAAAAATATTTTTTTAGTTACTTTGGAAAAAAAAATATTTTTTTAGTTACTTTGGAAAAAAAATTATTTTTTTAGTTACTTTGGAAAAAAAATTATTTTTTTAGTTACTTTGGAAAAAAAAATATTTTTTTAGTTACTTTGGAAAAAAAAATATTTTTTTAGTTACTTTGGAAAAAAAAATATTTTTTTAGTTACTTTGGAAAAAAAAATATTTTTTTAGTTACTTTGGAAAAAAAAATAATTTTTTAGTTTCTTTGGAAAAAAAAATATTTTTTTAGTTACTTTGGAAAAAAAAATATTTTTTTAGTTACTTTGGAAAAAAAATATTTTTTTAGTTACTTTGGAAAAAAAAATATTTTTTTAGTTACTTTGGAAAAAAAAATATTTTTTTAGTTACTTTGGAAAAAAAAAATTTTTTTTTAGTTACTTTGGAAAAAAAATATTTTTTTAGTTACTTTGGAAAAAAAAATATTTTTTTAGTTACTTTGGAAAAAAAAATATTTTTTTAGTTACTTTGGAAAAAAAAATATTTTTTTAGTTACTTTGGAAAAAATTTTTTTTTTTTAATTACTTTGGAAAAAAAATTTTTTTTTAGTTACTTTGGAAAAAAACAAAATTTTTTAGTTACTTTGGAAAAAAAATTTTTTTTTAGTTACTTTGGAAAAAAAAATATTTTTTTAGTTTCTTTGGAAAAAAAAAAATTTTTTTAGTTACTTTGGAAAAAAAAATATTTTTTTAGTTACTTTGGAAAAAAATATATTTTTTTAGTTACTTTGGAAAAAAAAATATTTTTTTAGTTACTTTGGAAAAAAATTTATTTTTTTAGTTACTTTGGAAAAAAAAATATTTTTTTAGTTACTTTGGAAAGACAAATATTTTTTTAGTTACTTTGGAAAAAAAAATATTTTTTTAGTTACTTTGGAAAAAAATATATTTTTTTAGTTACTTTGGAAAAAAAAATATTTTTTTAGTTACTTTGGAAAAAAAAATATTTTTTTAGTTACTTTGGAAAAAAAAATATTTTTTTAGTTACTTAAGACAAATATTTTTTTAGTTACTTTGGAAAAAAAATATTTTTTTAGTTACTTTGGAAAAAAAAATATTTTTTTAGTTACTTTGGAAAAAAACATTTTTTTTAGTTACTTTGGAAAAAAAATATTTTTTTAGTTTCTTTGGAAAAAAAAATATTTTTTTAGTTACTTTGGAAAAAAAAATATTTTTTTAGTTACTTTGGAAAAAAAAATATTTTTTTAGTTACTTTGGAAAAAAAAATATTTTTTTAGTTTCTTTGGAAAAAAAAATTTTTTTTTAGTTACTTTGGAAAAAAAAAAATTTTTTAGTTACTTTGGAAAAAGAAATATTTTTTTAGTTTCTTTGGAAAAAAAAAAATTTTTTTTAGTTACTTTGGAAAAAAAAATATTTTTTTAGTTACTTTGGAAAAAAAAATATTTTTTTAGTTACTTTGGAAAAAAAATTATTTTTTTAGTTACTTTGGAAAAAAAATTATTTTTTTAGTTACTTTGGAAAAAAAAAAATTTTTTTAGTTACTTTGGAAAAAAAAATATTTTTTTAGTTACTTTGGAAAAAAAAATATTTTTTTAGTTACTTTGGAAAAAAAAATATTTTTTTAGTTACTTTGGAAAAAAAAATAATTTTTTAGTTTCTTTGGAAAAAAAAATATTTTTTTAGTTACTTTGGAAAAAAAAATATTTTTTTAGTTACTTTGGAAAAAAAATATTTTTTTAGTTACTTTGGAAAAAAAAATATTTTTTTAGTTACTTTGGAAAAAAAAATATTTTTTTAGTTACTTTGGAAAAAAAAATATTTTTTTAGTTACTTTGGAAAAAAAATATTTTTTTAGTTACTTTGGAAAAAAAAATATTTTTTTAGTTACTTTGGAAAAAAAAATAATTTTTTAATTACTTTGGAAAAAAAATATTTTTTTAGTTACTTTGGAAAAAAAAAAATTTTTTTAGTTACTTTGGAAAAAAAAAAATTTTTTTAGTTTCTTTGGAAAAAAAAAATTTTTTTTAGTTACTTTGGAAAAAAAAATATTTTTTTAGTTACTTTGGAAAAAAAAATATTTTTTTAGTTTCTTTGGAAAAAATTTTTTTTTTTAGTTACTTTGGAAAAAAAAATATTTTTTTAGTTACTTTGGAAAAAAAAATATTTTTTTAGTTACTTTGGAAAAAAAATATTTTTTTAGTTACTTTGGAAAAAAAAATATTTTTTTAGTTACTTTGGAAAAAAAAATATTTTTTTAGTTACTTTGGAAAAAAAAATATTTTTTTAGTTACTTTGGAAAAAAAAATATTTTTTTAGTTACTTTGGAAAAAAAATTTTTTTTTTAGTTACTTTGGAAAAAAAAAAAATTTTTTTAGTTACTTTGGAAAAAAAATATTTTTTTAGTTACTTTGGAAAAAAAAATATTTTTTTAGTTACTTTGGAAAAAAAAATATTTTTTTAGTTACTTTGGAAAAAAAAATATTTTTTTAGTTACTTTGGAAAAAAAAATATTTTTTTAGTTACTTTGGAAAAAAAAATATTTTTTTAGTTACTTTGGAAAAAAAATATTTTTTTAGTTACTTTGGAAAAAAACAAAATTTTTTAGTTACTTTGGAAAAAAAAAATTTTTTTAGTTACTTTGGAAAAAAAAATATTTTTTTAGTTTCTTTGGAAAAAAAAAATTTTTTTAGTTACTTTGGAAAAAAAATATTTTTTTAGTTACTTTGGAAAAAAAAATATTTTTTTAGTTACTTTGGAAAAAAAAATATTTTTTTAGTTACTTTGGAAAATAAAATATTTTTTTAGTTACTTTGGAAAAAAAAATATTTTTTTAGTTACTTTGGAAAAAAAATTATTTTTTTAGTTACTTTGGAAAAAAAAATATTTTTTTAGTTACTTTGGAAAAAAAAATTTTTTTTTAGTTACTTTGGAAAAAAATATATTTTTTTAGTTACTTTGGAAAAAAAAATATTTTTTTAGTTTCTTTGGAAATTTTTTTTTTTTTTAATTACTTTGGAAAAAAAATATTTTTTTAGTTACTTTGGAAAAAAACAATTTTTTTTAGTTACTTTGGAAAAAAAAATATTTTTTTAGTTACTTTGGAAAAAAAATTATTTTTTTAGTTACTTTGGAAAAAAAAATATTTTTTTAGTTTCTTTGGAAAAAAAAAATTTTTTTTAGTTACTTTGGAAAAAAAAAAAATTTTTTAGTTACTTTGGAAAAAATTTACTTTTTTAGTTACTTTGGAAAAAAAAATATTTTTTTAGTTACTTTGGAAAAAAAGTTACTTTTTTAGTTACTTTGGAAAAAAAAATATTTTTTTAGTTACTTTGGAAAAAAAATATTTTTTTAGTTACTTTGGAAAAAAAAATATTTTTTTAGTTACTTTGGAAAAAAAAAAATTTTTTTTAGTTACTTTGGAAAAAAAATATTTTTTTAGTTACTTTGGAAAAAAAATATTTTTTTAGTTACTTTGGAAAAAAAATATTTTTTTAGTTACTTTGGAAAAAAAATATTTTTTTAGTTACTTTGGAAAAAAAAATATTTTTTTAGTTACTTTGGAAAAAAAAATATTTTTTTAGTTACTTTGGAAAAAAAAAATTTTTTTAGTTACTTTGGAAAAAAAAAAAATTTTTTAGTTACTTTGGAAAAAAAATATTTTTTTAGTTACTTTGGAAAAAAAAATATTTTTTTAGTTACTTTGGAAAAAAAAATATTTTTTTAGTTACTTTGGAAAAAAAAAATTTTTTTAGTTACTTTGGAAAAAAAAATATTTTTTTAGTTACTTTGGAAAAAAAAATATTTTTTTAGTTTCTTTGGAAAAATTTTTTTTTTTTTAGTTACTTTGGAAAAAAAAATATTTTTTTAGTTACTTTGGAAAAAAAAATATTTTTTTAGTTACTTTGGAAAAAAAAATATTTTTTTAGTTACTTTGGAAAAAAAAATATTTTTTTAGTTACTTTGGAAAAAAAAATATTTTTTTAGTTACTTTGGAAAAAAAATTTTTTTTTTAGTTACTTTGGAAAAAAAAAAATTTTTTTTAGTTACTTTGGAAAAAAAATATTTTTTTAGTTACTTTGGAAAAAAAAATATTTTTTTAGTTACTTTGGAAAAAAAAATATTTTTTTAGTTACTTTGGAAAAAAAAATATTTTTTTAGTTACTTTGGAAAAAAAAATATTTTTTTAGTTACTTTGGAAAAAAAAATATTTTTTTAGTTACTTTGGAAAAAAAATATTTTTTTAGTTACTTTGGAAAAAAACAAAATTTTTTAGTTACTTTGGAAAAAAAAAATTTTTTTTAGTTACTTTGGAAAAAAAAATATTTTTTTAGTTTCTTTGGAAAAAAAAAAATTTTTTAGTTACTTTGGAAAAAAAATATTTTTTTAGTTACTTTGGAAAAAAAAATATTTTTTTAGTTACTTTGGAAAAAAAAATATTTTTTTAGTTACTTTGGAAAATAAAATATTTTTTTAGTTACTTTGGAAAAAAAAATATTTTTTTAGTTACTTTGGAAAAAAAATTATTTTTTTAGTTACTTTGGAAAAAAAATATTTTTTTAGTTACTTTGGAAAAAAAAATTTTTTTTTAGTTACTTTGGAAAAAAAAATATTTTTTTAGTTACTTTGGAAAAAAAAATATTTTTTTAGTTTCTTTGGAATTTTTTTTTTTTTTTAATTACTTTGGAAAAAAAATATTTTTTTAGTTACTTTGGAAAAAAACAAATTTTTTTAGTTACTTTGGAAAAAAAAATATTTTTTTAGTTACTTTGGAAAAAAAAATATTTTTTTAGTTACTTTGGAAAAAAAAATATTTTTTTAGTTACTTTGGAAAAAAAATTATTTTTTTAGTTACTTTGGAAAAAAAAATATTTTTTTAGTTTCTTTGGAAAAAAAAAAAATTTTTTAGTTACTTTGGAAAAAAAAAAATTTTTTTAGTTACTTTGGAAAAAATGTACTTTTTTAGTTACTTTGGAAAAAAAAATATTTTTTTAGTTACTTTGGAAAAAAAGTTACTTTTTTAGTTACTTTGGAAAAAAAAAATATTTTTTTAGTTACTTTGGAAAAAAAATATTTTTTTAGTTACTTTGGAAAAAAAAATATTTTTTTAGTTACTTTGGAAAAAAAAATATTTTTTTAGTTACTTTGGAAAAAAACAAATTTTTTTAGTTACTTTGGAAAAAAAAATATTTTTTTAGTTACTTTGGAAAAAAAAATATTTTTTTTAGTTACTTTGGAAAAAAAATATTTTTTTAGTTACTTTGGAAAAAAAAAAATTTTTTTAGTTACTTTGGAAAAAAAAAATTTTTTTTAGTTACTTTGGAAAAAAAAATATTTTTTTAGTTACTTTGGAAAAAAAAATATTTTTTTAGTTACTTTGGAAAAAAAATATTTTTTTAGTTACTTTGGAAAAAAAAATATTTTTTTAGTTACTTTGGAAAAAAAAATATTTTTTTAGTTACTTTGGAAAAAAAAATATTTTTTTAGTTACTTTGGAAAAAAACAAATTTTTTTAGTTACTTTGGAAAAAAAAATATTTTTTTAGTTACTTTGGAAAAAAAAATATTTTTTTAGTTACTTTGGAAAAAAAAATATTTTTTTAGTTACTTTGGAAAAAAAATTATTTTTTTAGTTACTTTGGAAAAAAAAATATTTTTTTAGTTACTTTGGAAAAAAAAATATTTTTTTAGTTACTTTGGAAAAAAAAATATTTTTTTAGTTACTTTGGAAAAAAAAATATTTTTTTAGTTTCTTTGGAAAAAAAAATTTTTTTTTAGTTACTTTGGAAAAAAAAAATTTTTTTTAGTTACTTTGGAAAAAAAAAAAATTTTTTAGTTACTTTGGAAAAAAAAAAATTTTTTTTAGTTACTTTGGAAAAAAAAAATTTTTTTAGTTACTTTGGAAAAAAAAATATTTTTTTAGTTACTTTGGAAAAAAAAATATTTTTTTAGTTACTTTGGAAAAAAATATATTTTTTTAGTTACTTTGGAAAAAAAAATATTTTTTTAGTTACTTTGGAAAAAAAATATTTTTTTAGTTACTTTGGAAAAAAAATATTTTTTTAGTTACTTTGGAAAAAAAAATATTTTTTTAGTTACTTTGGAATTTTTTTTTTTTTTTTAATTACTTTGGAAAAAAAATATTTTTTTAGTTACTTTGGAAAAAAACAAATTTTTTTAGTTACTTTGGAAAAAAAAATATTTTTTTAGTTACTTTGGAAAAAAAAATATTTTTTTAGTTACTTTGGAAAAAAAAATATTTTTTTAGTTACTTTGGAAAAAAAATTATTTTTTTAGTTACTTTGGAAAAAAAAAAAAAATTTTAGTTTCTTTGGAAAAAAATTTTTTTTTTTAGTTACTTTGGAAAAAAAAAAAAATTTTTAGTTACTTTGGAAAAAATTTACTTTTTTAGTTACTTTGGAAAAAAATATATTTTTTTAGTTACTTTGGAAAAAAAGTTACTTTTTTAGTTACTTTGGAAAAAAAAATATTTTTTTAGTTACTTTGGAAAAAAATATATTTTTTTAGTTACTTTGGAAAAAAAAATATTTTTTTAGTTACTTTGGAAAAAAAAATTTTTTTTAGTTACTTTGGAAAAAAAAATATTTTTTTAGTTACTTTGGAAAAAAAAATATTTTTTTAGTTACTTTGGAAAAAAAAATATTTTTTTAGTTACTTTGGAAAAAAAATATTTTTTTAGTTACTTTGGAAAAAAAAATATTTTTTTAGTTACTTTGGAAAAAAAAATATTTTTTTAGTTACTTTGGAAATTTTTTTTTTTTTTAATTACTTTGGAAAAAAACAATTTTTTTTAGTTACTTTGGAAAAAAAAATATTTTTTTAGTTACTTTGGAAAAAAAAATATTTTTTTAGTTACTTTGGAAAAAAATTTATTTTTTTAGTTACTTTGGAAAAAAAAATATTTTTTTAGTTACTTTGGAAAAAAAATTATTTTTTTAGTTACTTTGGAAAAAAAAATATTTTTTTAGTTTCTTTGGAAAAAAAAAATTTTTTTTAGTTACTTTGGAAAAAAAAATATTTTTTTAGTTACTTTGGAAAAAAAAAATTTTTTTTTAGTTACTTTGGAAAAAAAATATTTTTTTAGTTACTTTGGAAAAAAAAATTTTTTTTAGTTACTTTGGAAAAAAAAATATTTTTTTAGTTACTTTGGAAAAAAAATTTTTTTTTAGTTACTTTGGAAAAGAAAATATTTTTTTAGTTACTTTGGAAATTTTTTTTTTTTTTAATTACTTTGGAAAAAAAATATTTTTTTAGTTACTTTGGAAAAAAACAATTTTTTTTAGTTACTTTGGAAAAAAAAATATTTTTTTAGTTACTTTGGAAAAAAAAATATTTTTTTAGTTACTTTGGAAAAAAAAATATTTTTTTAGTTACTTTGGAAAAAAAATTATTTTTTTAGTTACTTTGGAAAAAAAAATATTTTTTTAGTTTCTTTGGAAAAAAAATTTTTTTTTTAGTTACTTTGGAAAATTTTTTTTTTTTTTAGTTACTTTGGAAAAAAAAATATTTTTTTAGTTACTTTGGAAAAAAAAAATTTTTTTTAGTTACTTTGGAAAAAAAATATTTTTTTAGTTACTTTGGAAAAAAACAAAATTTTTTAGTTACTTTGGAAAAAAAATTTTTTTTTAGTTACTTTGGAAAAAAAAATATTTTTTTAGTTTCTTTGGAAAAAAAATTTTTTTTTTAGTTACTTTGGAAAAAAAAATATTTTTTTAGTTACTTTGGAAAAAAATATATTTTTTTAGTTACTTTGGAAAAAAAAATATTTTTTTAGTTACTTTGGAAAAAAAATTATTTTTTTAGTTACTTTGGAAAAAAAAATATTTTTTTAGTTACTTTGGAAAGACAAATATTTTTTTAGTTACTTTGGAAAAAAAAATATTTTTTTAGTTACTTTGGAAAAAAATATATTTTTTTAGTTACTTTGGAAAAAAAAATATTTTTTTAGTTACTTTGGAAAAAAAAATATTTTTTTAGTTACTTTGGAAAAAAAAATATTTTTTTAGTTACTTAAGACAAATATTTTTTTAGTTACTTTGGAAAAAAAATATTTTTTTAGTTACTTTGGAAAAAAAAATATTTTTTTAGTTACTTTGGAAAAAAACATTTTTTTTAGTTACTTTGGAAAAAAAATATTTTTTTAGTTTCTTTGGAAAAAAAAATATTTTTTTAGTTTCTTTGGAAAAAAAATTTTTTTTTTAGTTACTTTGGAAAATTTTTTTTTTTTTTAGTTACTTTGGAAAAAAAAATATTTTTTTAGTTACTTTGGAAAAAAAAATATTTTTTTAGTTTCTTTGGAAAAAAAATTTTTTTTTTAGTTACTTTGGAAATTTTTTTTTTTTTTTAGTTACTTTGGAAAAAAAAATATTTTTTTAGTTACTTTGGAAAAAAAAAAATTTTTTTTAGTTACTTTGGAAAAAAAATATTTTTTTAGTTACTTTGGAAAAAAACAAAATTTTTTAGTTACTTTGGAAAAAAAATTTTTTTTTAGTTACTTTGGAAAAAAAAATATTTTTTTAGTTTCTTTGGAAAAAAAATTTTTTTTTTAGTTACTTTGGAAAAAAAAATATTTTTTTAGTTACTTTGGAAAAAAATATATTTTTTTAGTTACTTTGGAAAAAAAAATATTTTTTTAGTTACTTTGGAAAAAAAATTATTTTTTTAGTTACTTTGGAAAAAAAAATATTTTTTTAGTTTCTTTGGAAAAAAAATTTTTTTTTTAGTTACTTTGGAAAATTTTTTTTTTTTTTAGTTACTTTGGAAAAAAAAATATTTTTTTAGTTACTTTGGAAAAAAAAAAATTTTTTTTAGTTACTTTGGAAAAAAAATATTTTTTTAGTTACTTTGGAAAAAAACAAAATTTTTTAGTTACTTTGGAAAAAAAATTTTTTTTTAGTTACTTTGGAAAAAAAAATATTTTTTTAGTTTCTTTGGAAAAAAAATTTTTTTTTTAGTTACTTTGGAAAAAAAAATATTTTTTTAGTTACTTTGGAAAAAAATATATTTTTTTAGTTACTTTGGAAAAAAAAATATTTTTTTAGTTACTTTGGAAAAAAAATTATTTTTTTAGTTACTTTGGAAAAAAAAATATTTTTTTAGTTACTTTGGAAAGACAAATATTTTTTTAGTTACTTTGGAAAAAAAAATATTTTTTTAGTTACTTTGGAAAAAAATATATTTTTTTAGTTACTTTGGAAAAAAAAATATTTTTTTAGTTACTTTGGAAAAAAAAATATTTTTTTAGTTACTTTGGAAAAAAAAATATTTTTTTAGTTACTTAAGACAAATATTTTTTTAGTTACTTTGGAAAAAAAATATTTTTTTAGTTACTTTGGAAAAAAAAATATTTTTTTAGTTACTTTGGAAAAAAACATTTTTTTTAGTTACTTTGGAAAAAAAATATTTTTTTAGTTTCTTTGGAAAAAAAAATATTTTTTTAGTTACTTTGGAAAAAAAAATATTTTTTTAGTTTCTTTGGAAAAAAAATTTTTTTTTTAGTTACTTTGGAAAATTTTTTTTTTTTTTAGTTACTTTGGAAAAAAAAATATTTTTTTAGTTACTTTGGAAAAAAAAATATTTTTTTAGTTTCTTTGGAAAAAAAATTTTTTTTTTAGTTACTTTGGAAATTTTTTTTTTTTTTTAGTTACTTTGGAAAAAAAAATATTTTTTTAGTTACTTTGGAAAAAAAAAAATTTTTTTTAGTTACTTTGGAAAAAAAATATTTTTTTAGTTACTTTGGAAAAAAACAAAATTTTTTAGTTACTTTGGAAAAAAAAATTTTTTTTAGTTACTTTGGAAAAAAAAATATTTTTTTAGTTTCTTTGGAAAAAAAATTTTTTTTTTAGTTACTTTGGAAAAAAAAATATTTTTTTAGTTACTTTGGAAAAAAATATATTTTTTTAGTTACTTTGGAAAAAAAAATATTTTTTTAGTTACTTTGGAAAAAAAATTATTTTTTTAGTTACTTTGGAAAAAAAAATATTTTTTTAGTTACTTTGGAAAGACAAATATTTTTTTAGTTACTTTGGAAAAAAAAATATTTTTTTAGTTACTTTGGAAAAAAATATATTTTTTTAGTTACTTTGGAAAAAAAAATATTTTTTTAGTTACTTTGGAAAAAAAAATATTTTTTTAGTTACTTTGGAAAAAAAAATATTTTTTTAGTTACTTAAGACAAATATTTTTTTAGTTACTTTGGAAAAAAAATATTTTTTTAGTTACTTTGGAAAAAAAAATATTTTTTTAGTTACTTTGGAAAAAAACATTTTTTTTAGTTACTTTGGAAAAAAAATATTTTTTTAGTTTCTTTGGAAAAAAAAATATTTTTTTAGTTACTTTGGAAAAAAAAATATTTTTTTAGTTACTTTGGAAAAAAAAATATTTTTTTAGTTACTTTGGAAAAAAAAATATTTTTTTAGTTTCTTTGGAAAAAAAAATTTTTTTTTAGTTACTTTGGAAAAAAAAAAAATTTTTTAGTTACTTTGGAAAAAGAAATATTTTTTTAGTTTCTTTGGAAAAAAAAAAATTTTTTTAGTTACTTTGGAAAAAAAAATATTTTTTTAGTTACTTTGGAAAAAAAAATATTTTTTTAGTTACTTTGGAAAAAAAATTATTTTTTTAGTTACTTTGGAAAAAAAATTATTTTTTTAGTTACTTTGGAAAAAAAATTATTTTTTTAGTTACTTTGGAAAAAAAAATATTTTTTTAGTTACTTTGGAAAAAAAAATATTTTTTTAGTTACTTTGGAAAAAAAAATATTTTTTTAGTTACTTTGGAAAAAAAAATAATTTTTTAGTTTCTTTGGAAAAAAAAATATTTTTTTAGTTACTTTGGAAAAAAAAATATTTTTTTAGTTACTTTGGAAAAAAAATATTTTTTTAGTTACTTTGGAAAAAAAAATATTTTTTTAGTTACTTTGGAAAAAAAAATATTTTTTTAGTTACTTTGGAAAAAAAAATATTTTTTTAGTTACTTTGGAAAAAAAATATTTTTTTAGTTACTTTGGAAAAAAAAATATTTTTTTAGTTACTTTGGAAAAAAAAATAATTTTTTAATTACTTTGGAAAAAAAATATTTTTTTAGTTACTTTGGAAAAAAAAAAATTTTTTTAGTTACTTTGGAAAAAAAAAATTTTTTTAGTTTCTTTGGAAAAAAAAATATTTTTTTAGTTACTTTGGAAAAAAAAATATTTTTTTAGTTACTTTGGAAAAAAAAATATTTTTTTAGTTACTTTGGAAAAAAAAATTTTTTTTTAGTTACTTTGGAAAAAAAAAAAAATTTTTTAGTTACTTTGGAAAAAAAATATTTTTTTAGTTACTTTGGAAAAAAATATATTTTTTTAGTTACTTTGGAAAAAAAAATATTTTTTTAGTTACTTTGGAAAAAAAAATATTTTTTTAGTTACTTTGGAAAAAAAAATATTTTTTTAGTTACTTTGGAAAAAAAAATATTTTTTTAGTTACTTTGGAAAAAAAATATTTTTTTAGTTACTTTGGAAAAAAACAAAATTTTTTAGTTACTTTGGAAAAAAAAAATTTTTTTTAGTTACTTTGGAAAAAAAAATATTTTTTTAGTTTCTTTGGAAAAAAAAAATTTTTTTAGTTACTTTGGAAAAAAAATATTTTTTTAGTTACTTTGGAAAAAAAAATATTTTTTTAGTTACTTTGGAAAAAAAAATATTTTTTTAGTTACTTTGGAAAATAAAATATTTTTTTAGTTACTTTGGAAAAAAAAATATTTTTTTAGTTACTTTGGAAAAAAAATTATTTTTTTAGTTACTTTGGAAAAAAAAATATTTTTTTAGTTACTTTGGAAAAAAAAATTTTTTTTTAGTTACTTTGGAAAAAAATATATTTTTTTAGTTACTTTGGAAAAAAAAATATTTTTTTAGTTTCTTTGGAAATTTTTTTTTTTTTTTAATTACTTTGGAAAAAAAATATTTTTTTAGTTACTTTGGAAAAAAACAATTTTTTTTAGTTACTTTGGAAAAAAAAATATTTTTTTAGTTACTTTGGAAAAAAAATTATTTTTTTAGTTACTTTGGAAAAAAAAATATTTTTTTAGTTTCTTTGGAAAAAAAAAATTTTTTTTAGTTACTTTGGAAAAAAAAAAATTTTTTTAGTTACTTTGGAAAAAATTTACTTTTTTAGTTACTTTGGAAAAAAAAATATTTTTTTAGTTACTTTGGAAAAAACGTTACTTTTTTAGTTACTTTGGAAAAAAAAATATTTTTTTAGTTACTTTGGAAAAAAAATATTTTTTTAGTTACTTTGGAAAAAAAAATATTTTTTTAGTTACTTTGGAAAAAAAAAAAATTTTTTTAGTTACTTTGGAAAAAAAATATTTTTTTAGTTACTTTGGAAAAAAAAAATTTTTTTTAGTTACTTTGGAAAAAAAATATTTTTTTAGTTACTTTGGAAAAAAAATATTTTTTTAGTTACTTTGGAAAAAAAAATATTTTTTTAGTTACTTTGGAAAAAAAAATATTTTTTTAGTTACTTTGGAAAAAAAAATATTTTTTTAGTTACTTTGGAAAAAAAAATATTTTTTTAGTTTCTTTGGAAAAAAAAAATTTTTTTTAGTTACTTTGGAAAAAAAAATATTTTTTTAGTTACTTTGGAAAAAAAAAAATTTTTTTTAGTTACTTTGGAAAAAAAAAATTTTTTTAGTTACTTTGGAAAAAAAAAAAATTTTTTAGTTACTTTGGAAAAAAAATATTTTTTTAGTTACTTTGGAAAAAAAAATATTTTTTTAGTTACTTTGGAAAAAAAAATATTTTTTTAGTTACTTTGGAAAAAAAATATTTTTTTAGTTACTTTGGAAAAAAAAATATTTTTTTAGTTACTTTGGAAAAAAAAATATTTTTTTAGTTTCTTTGGAAAAAATTTTTTTTTTTTAGTTACTTTGGAAAAAAAAATATTTTTTTAGTTACTTTGGAAAAAAAAATATTTTTTTAGTTACTTTGGAAAAAAAAATATTTTTTTAGTTACTTTGGAAAAAAAAATATTTTTTTAGTTACTTTGGAAAAAAAAATATTTTTTTAGTTACTTTGGAAAAAAAATTTTTTTTTTAGTTACTTTGGAAAAAAAAAAATTTTTTTTAGTTACTTTGGAAAAAAAATATTTTTTTAGTTACTTTGGAAAAAAAAATATTTTTTTAGTTACTTTGGAAAAAAAAATATTTTTTTAGTTACTTTGGAAAAAAAAATATTTTTTTAGTTACTTTGGAAAAAAAAATATTTTTTTAGTTACTTTGGAAAAAAAAATATTTTTTTAGTTACTTTGGAAAAAAAATATTTTTTTAGTTACTTTGGAAAAAAACAAAATTTTTTAGTTACTTTGGAAAAAAAAAATTTTTTTTAGTTACTTTGGAAAAAAAAATATTTTTTTAGTTTCTTTGGAAAAAAAAAAAATTTTTAGTTACTTTGGAAAAAAAATATTTTTTTAGTTACTTTGGAAAAAAAAATATTTTTTTAGTTACTTTGGAAAAAAAAATATTTTTTTAGTTACTTTGGAAAATAAAATATTTTTTTAGTTACTTTGGAAAAAAAAATATTTTTTTAGTTACTTTGGAAAAAAAATTATTTTTTTAGTTACTTTGGAAAAAAAATATTTTTTTAGTTACTTTGGAAAAAAAAATTTTTTTTTAGTTACTTTGGAAAAAAAAATATTTTTTTAGTTACTTTGGAAAAAAAAATATTTTTTTAGTTTCTTTGGAAAAAAAAAAAATTTTTTTAGTTACTTTGGAAAAAAAAAATTTTTTTAGTTACTTTGGAAAAAAAAAAAATTTTTTAGTTACTTTGGAAAAAAAATATTTTTTTAGTTACTTTGGAAAAAAAAATATTTTTTTAGTTACTTTGGAAAAAAAAATATTTTTTTAGTTACTTTGGAAAAAAAATATTTTTTTAGTTACTTTGGAAAAAAAAATATTTTTTTAGTTACTTTGGAAAAAAAAATATTTTTTTAGTTTCTTTGGAAAAAATTTTTTTTTTTTAGTTACTTTGGAAAAAAAAATATTTTTTTAGTTACTTTGGAAAAAAAAATATTTTTTTAGTTACTTTGGAAAAAAAATATTTTTTTAGTTACTTTGGAAAAAAAAATATTTTTTTAGTTACTTTGGAAAAAAAAATATTTTTTTAGTTACTTTGGAAAAAAAATTTTTTTTTTAGTTACTTTGGAAAAAAAAAAATTTTTTTTAGTTACTTTGGAAAAAAAATATTTTTTTAGTTACTTTGGAAAAAAAAATATTTTTTTAGTTACTTTGGAAAAAAAAATATTTTTTTAGTTACTTTGGAAAAAAAAATATTTTTTTAGTTACTTTGGAAAAAAAAATATTTTTTTAGTTACTTTGGAAAAAAAAATATTTTTTTAGTTACTTTGGAAAAAAAATATTTTTTTAGTTACTTTGGAAAAAAACAAAATTTTTTAGTTACTTTGGAAAAAAAAAATTTTTTTTAGTTACTTTGGAAAAAAAAATATTTTTTTAGTTTCTTTGGAAAAAAAAAAAATTTTTAGTTACTTTGGAAAAAAAATATTTTTTTAGTTACTTTGGAAAAAAAAATATTTTTTTAGTTACTTTGGAAAAAAAAATATTTTTTTAGTTACTTTGGAAAATAAAATATTTTTTTAGTTACTTTGGAAAAAAAAATATTTTTTTAGTTACTTTGGAAAAAAAATTATTTTTTTAGTTACTTTGGAAAAAAAATATTTTTTTAGTTACTTTGGAAAAAAAAATTTTTTTTTAGTTACTTTGGAAAAAAAAATATTTTTTTAGTTACTTTGGAAAAAAAAATATTTTTTTAGTTTCTTTGGAATTTTTTTTTTTTTTTTAATTACTTTGGAAAAAAAATATTTTTTTAGTTACTTTGGAAAAAAACAAATTTTTTTAGTTACTTTGGAAAAAAAAATATTTTTTTAGTTACTTTGGAAAAAAAAATATTTTTTTAGTTACTTTGGAAAAAAAAATATTTTTTTAGTTACTTTGGAAAAAAAATTATTTTTTTAGTTACTTTGGAAAAAAAAATATTTTTTTAGTTTCTTTGGAAAAAAAAAAAATTTTTTAGTTACTTTGGAAAAAAAAAAAATTTTTTAGTTACTTTGGAAAAAATGTACTTTTTTAGTTACTTTGGAAAAAAAAATATTTTTTTAGTTACTTTGGAAAAAAAGTTACTTTTTTAGTTACTTTGGAAAAAAAAAATATTTTTTTAGTTACTTTGGAAAAAAAATATTTTTTTAGTTACTTTGGAAAAAAAAATATTTTTTTAGTTACTTTGGAAAAAAAAATATTTTTTTAGTTACTTTGGAAAAAAACAAATTTTTTTAGTTACTTTGGAAAAAAAAATATTTTTTTAGTTACTTTGGAAAAAAAAATATTTTTTTTAGTTACTTTGGAAAAAAAATATTTTTTTAGTTACTTTGGAAAAAAAAAAATTTTTTTAGTTACTTTGGAAAAAAAAAATTTTTTTTAGTTACTTTGGAAAAAAAAATATTTTTTTAGTTACTTTGGAAAAAAAAATATTTTTTTAGTTACTTTGGAAAAAAAATATTTTTTTAGTTACTTTGGAAAAAAAAATATTTTTTTAGTTACTTTGGAAAAAAAAATATTTTTTTAGTTACTTTGGAAAAAAAAATATTTTTTTAGTTACTTTGGAAAAAAACAAATTTTTTTAGTTACTTTGGAAAAAAAAATATTTTTTTAGTTACTTTGGAAAAAAAAATATTTTTTTAGTTACTTTGGAAAAAAAATTATTTTTTTAGTTACTTTGGAAAAAAAAATATTTTTTTAGTTACTTTGGAAAAAAAAATATTTTTTTAGTTACTTTGGAAAAAAAAATATTTTTTTAGTTACTTTGGAAAAAAAAATATTTTTTTAGTTACTTTGGAAAAAAAAATATTTTTTTAGTTTCTTTGGAAAAAAAAAATTTTTTTTAGTTACTTTGGAAAAAAAAAATTTTTTTTAGTTACTTTGGAAAAAAAAAAATTTTTTTAGTTACTTTGGAAAAAAAAAAATTTTTTTTAGTTACTTTGGAAAAAAAAAATTTTTTTAGTTACTTTGGAAAAAAAAATATTTTTTTAGTTACTTTGGAAAAAAAAATATTTTTTTAGTTACTTTGGAAAAAAATATATTTTTTTAGTTACTTTGGAAAAAAAAATATTTTTTTAGTTACTTTGGAAAAAAAATATTTTTTTAGTTACTTTGGAAAAAAAATATTTTTTTAGTTACTTTGGAAAAAAAAATATTTTTTTAGTTACTTTGGAAATTTTTTTTTTTTTTTAATTACTTTGGAAAAAAAATATTTTTTTAGTTACTTTGGAAAAAAACAAATTTTTTTAGTTACTTTGGAAAAAAAAATATTTTTTTAGTTACTTTGGAAAAAAAAATATTTTTTTAGTTACTTTGGAAAAAAAAATATTTTTTTAGTTACTTTGGAAAAAAAATTATTTTTTTAGTTACTTTGGAAAAAAAAAAAAATTTTTAGTTTCTTTGGAAAAAAAAATTTTTTTTTAGTTACTTTGGAAAAAAAAAAAATTTTTTAGTTACTTTGGAAAAAATTTACTTTTTTAGTTACTTTGGAAAAAAATATATTTTTTTAGTTACTTTGGAAAAAAAGTTACTTTTTTAGTTACTTTGGAAAAAAAAATATTTTTTTAGTTACTTTGGAAAAAAATATATTTTTTTAGTTACTTTGGAAAAAAAAATATTTTTTTAGTTACTTTGGAAAAAAAAATTTTTTTTAGTTACTTTGGAAAAAAAAATATTTTTTTAGTTACTTTGGAAAAAAAAATATTTTTTTAGTTACTTTGGAAAAAAAAATATTTTTTTAGTTACTTTGGAAAAAAAATATTTTTTTAGTTACTTTGGAAAAAAAAATATTTTTTTAGTTACTTTGGAAAAAAAAATATTTTTTTAGTTACTTTGGAAATTTTTTTTTTTTTTAATTACTTTGGAAAAAAACAATTTTTTTTAGTTACTTTGGAAAAAAAAATATTTTTTTAGTTACTTTGGAAAAAAAAATATTTTTTTAGTTACTTTGGAAAAAAAATTATTTTTTTAGTTACTTTGGAAAAAAAAATATTTTTTTAGTTACTTTGGAAAAAAAATTATTTTTTTAGTTACTTTGGAAAAAAAAATATTTTTTTAGTTTCTTTGGAAAAAAAAAATTTTTTTTAGTTACTTTGGAAAAAAAAATATTTTTTTAGTTACTTTGGAAAAAAAAATTTTTTTTTTAGTTACTTTGGAAAAAAAATATTTTTTTAGTTACTTTGGAAAAAAAAATTTTTTTTAGTTACTTTGGAAAAAAAAATATTTTTTTAGTTACTTTGGAAAAAAAAATATTTTTTTAGTTACTTTGGAAAAGAAAATATTTTTTTAGTTACTTTGGAATTTTTTTTTTTTTTTTAATTACTTTGGAAAAAAAATATTTTTTTAGTTACTTTGGAAAAAAACAATTTTTTTTAGTTACTTTGGAAAAAAAAATATTTTTTTAGTTACTTTGGAAAAAAAAATATTTTTTTAGTTACTTTGGAAAAAAAAATATTTTTTTAGTTACTTTGGAAAAAAAATTATTTTTTTAGTTACTTTGGAAAAAAAAATATTTTTTTAGTTACTTTGGAAAAAAAAATATTTTTTTAGTTTCTTTGGAAAAAAATTTTTTTTTTTAGTTACTTTGGAAAATTTTTTTTTTTTTTAGTTACTTTGGAAAAAAAAATATTTTTTTAGTTACTTTGGAAAAAAAAAAATTTTTTTTAGTTACTTTGGAAAAAAAATATTTTTTTAGTTACTTTGGAAAAAAACAAAATTTTTTAGTTACTTTGGAAAAAAAATTTTTTTTTAGTTACTTTGGAAAAAAAAATATTTTTTTAGTTTCTTTGGAAAAAAAATAATTTTTTTAGTTACTTTGGAAAAAAAAATATTTTTTTAGTTACTTTGGAAAAAAATATATTTTTTTAGTTACTTTGGAAAAAAAAATATTTTTTTAGTTACTTTGGAAAAAAAATTATTTTTTTAGTTACTTTGGAAAAAAAAATATTTTTTTAGTTACTTTGGAAAGACAAATATTTTTTTAGTTACTTTGGAAAAAAAAATATTTTTTTAGTTACTTTGGAAAAAAATATATTTTTTTAGTTACTTTGGAAAAAAAAATATTTTTTTAGTTACTTTGGAAAAAAAAATATTTTTTTAGTTACTTTGGAAAAAAAAATATTTTTTTAGTTACTTAAGACAAATATTTTTTTAGTTACTTTGGAAAAAAAATATTTTTTTAGTTACTTTGGAAAAAAAAATATTTTTTTAGTTACTTTGGAAAAAAACATTTTTTTTAGTTACTTTGGAAAAAAAATATTTTTTTAGTTTCTTTGGAAAAAAAATATTTTTTTAGTTACTTTGGAAAAAAAAATATTTTTTTAGTTACTTTGGAAAAAAAAATATTTTTTTAGTTACTTTGGAAAAAAAAATATTTTTTTAGTTTCTTTGGAAAAAAAAATTTTTTTTTAGTTACTTTGGAAAAAAAAAAAAATTTTTAGTTACTTTGGAAAAAGAAATATTTTTTTAGTTTCTTTGGAAAAAAAAAAATTTTTTTAGTTACTTTGGAAAAAAAAATATTTTTTTAGTTACTTTGGAAAAAAAAATATTTTTTTAGTTACTTTGGAAAAAAAATTATTTTTTTAGTTACTTTGGAAAAAAAATTATTTTTTTAGTTACTTTGGAAAAAAAAATATTTTTTTAGTTACTTTGGAAAAAAAAATATTTTTTTAGTTACTTTGGAAAAAAAAATATTTTTTTAGTTACTTTGGAAAAAAAAATATTTTTTTAGTTACTTTGGAAAAAAAAATAATTTTTTAGTTTCTTTGGAAAAAAAAATATTTTTTTAGTTACTTTGGAAAAAAAAATATTTTTTTAGTTACTTTGGAAAAAAAATATTTTTTTAGTTACTTTGGAAAAAAAAATATTTTTTTAGTTACTTTGGAAAAAAAAATATTTTTTTAGTTACTTTGGAAAAAAAAATATTTTTTTAGTTACTTTGGAAAAAAAATATTTTTTTAGTTACTTTGGAAAAAAAAATATTTTTTTAGTTACTTTGGAAAAAAAAATAATTTTTTAATTACTTTGGAAAAAAAATATTTTTTTAGTTACTTTGGAAAAAAAAAAATTTTTTTAGTTACTTTGGAAAAAAAAATTTTTTTTAGTTTCTTTGGAAAAAAAAAATTTTTTTTAGTTACTTTGGAAAAAAAAATATTTTTTTAGTTACTTTGGAAAAAAAAATATTTTTTTAGTTTCTTTGGAAAAATTTTTTTTTTTTTAGTTACTTTGGAAAAAAAAATATTTTTTTAGTTACTTTGGAAAAAAAAATATTTTTTTAGTTACTTTGGAAAAAAAATATTTTTTTAGTTACTTTGGAAAAAAAAATATTTTTTTAGTTACTTTGGAAAAAAAAATATTTTTTTAGTTACTTTGGAAAAAAAAATATTTTTTTAGTTACTTTGGAAAAAAACAAAATTTTTTAGTTACTTTGGAAAAAAAAAATTTTTTTTAGTTACTTTGGAAAAAAAAATATTTTTTTAGTTTCTTTGGAAAAAAAAAATTTTTTTAGTTACTTTGGAAAAAAAATATTTTTTTAGTTACTTTGGAAAAAAAAATATTTTTTTAGTTACTTTGGAAAAAAAAATATTTTTTTAGTTACTTTGGAAAATAAAATATTTTTTTAGTTACTTTGGAAAAAAAAATATTTTTTTAGTTACTTTGGAAAAAAAATTATTTTTTTAGTTACTTTGGAAAAAAAAATATTTTTTTAGTTACTTTGGAAAAAAAAATTTTTTTTTAGTTACTTTGGAAAAAAATATATTTTTTTAGTTACTTTGGAAAAAAAAATATTTTTTTAGTTTCTTTGGAAATTTTTTTTTTTTTTTAATTACTTTGGAAAAAAAATATTTTTTTAGTTACTTTGGAAAAAAACAATTTTTTTTAGTTACTTTGGAAAAAAAAATATTTTTTTAGTTACTTTGGAAAAAAAAATATTTTTTTAGTTACTTTGGAAAAAAAAATATTTTTTTAGTTACTTTGGAAAAAAAATTATTTTTTTAGTTACTTTGGAAAAAAAAATATTTTTTTAGTTTCTTTGGAAAAAAAAAATTTTTTTTAGTTACTTTGGAAAAAAAAAAAATTTTTTAGTTACTTTGGAAAAAATTTACTTTTTTAGTTACTTTGGAAAAAAAAATATTTTTTTAGTTACTTTGGAAAAAAAGTTACTTTTTTAGTTACTTTGGAAAAAAAAATATTTTTTTAGTTACTTTGGAAAAAAAATATTTTTTTAGTTACTTTGGAAAAAAAAATATTTTTTTAGTTACTTTGGAAAAAAAAAAAAAATTTTTAGTTACTTTGGAAAAAAAATATTTTTTTAGTTACTTTGGAAAAAAAAAAATTTTTTTAGTTACTTTGGAAAAAAAATATTTTTTTAGTTACTTTGGAAAAAAAATATTTTTTTAGTTACTTTGGAAAAAAAAATATTTTTTTAGTTACTTTGGAAAAAAAAATATTTTTTTAGTTACTTTGGAAAAAAAAATATTTTTTTAGTTACTTTGGAAAAAAAAATATTTTTTTAGTTTCTTTGGAAAAAAAAAAATTTTTTTAGTTACTTTGGAAAAAAAAATTTTTTTTTAGTTACTTTGGAAAAAAAAATATTTTTTTAGTTACTTTGGAAAAAAAAAAATTTTTTTTAGTTACTTTGGAAAAAAAAATTTTTTTTAGTTACTTTGGAAAAAAAAAAATTTTTTAGTTACTTTGGAAAAAAAATATTTTTTTAGTTACTTTGGAAAAAAAAATATTTTTTTAGTTACTTTGGAAAAAAAAATATTTTTTTAGTTACTTTGGAAAAAAAATATTTTTTTAGTTACTTTGGAAAAAAAAATATTTTTTTAGTTACTTTGGAAAAAAAAATATTTTTTTAGTTTCTTTGGAAAAATTTTTTTTTTTTTAGTTACTTTGGAAAAAAAAATATTTTTTTAGTTACTTTGGAAAAAAAAATATTTTTTTAGTTACTTTGGAAAAAAAAATATTTTTTTAGTTACTTTGGAAAAAAAAATATTTTTTTAGTTACTTTGGAAAAAAAAATATTTTTTTAGTTACTTTGGAAAAAAAAATTTTTTTTTAGTTACTTTGGAAAAAAAAAAATTTTTTTTAGTTACTTTGGAAAAAAAATATTTTTTTAGTTACTTTGGAAAAAAAAATATTTTTTTAGTTACTTTGGAAAAAAAAATATTTTTTTAGTTACTTTGGAAAAAAAAATATTTTTTTAGTTACTTTGGAAAAAAAATATTTTTTTAGTTACTTTGGAAAAAAAAATATTTTTTTAGTTACTTTGGAAAAAAAATATTTTTTTAGTTACTTTGGAAAAAAACAAAATTTTTTAGTTACTTTGGAAAAAAAAAATTTTTTTTAGTTACTTTGGAAAAAAAAATATTTTTTTAGTTTCTTTGGAAAAAAAAAAAAATTTTAGTTACTTTGGAAAAAAAATATTTTTTTAGTTACTTTGGAAAAAAAAATATTTTTTTAGTTACTTTGGAAAAAAAAATATTTTTTTAGTTACTTTGGAAAATAAAATATTTTTTTAGTTACTTTGGAAAAAAAAATATTTTTTTAGTTACTTTGGAAAAAAAATTATTTTTTTAGTTACTTTGGAAAAAAAATATTTTTTTAGTTACTTTGGAAAAAAAATTTTTTTTTTAGTTACTTTGGAAAAAAAAATATTTTTTTAGTTACTTTGGAAAAAAAAATATTTTTTTAGTTTCTTTGGAAATTTTTTTTTTTTTTAATTACTTTGGAAAAAAAATATTTTTTTAGTTACTTTGGAAAAAAACAAATTTTTTTAGTTACTTTGGAAAAAAAAATATTTTTTTAGTTACTTTGGAAAAAAAAATATTTTTTTAGTTACTTTGGAAAAAAAAATATTTTTTTAGTTACTTTGGAAAAAAAATTATTTTTTTAGTTACTTTGGAAAAAAAAATATTTTTTTAGTTTCTTTGGAAAAAAAAAAAATTTTTTAGTTACTTTGGAAAAAAAAAAATTTTTTTAGTTACTTTGGAAAAAATTTACTTTTTTAGTTACTTTGGAAAAAAAAATATTTTTTTAGTTACTTTGGAAAAAAAGTTACTTTTTTAGTTACTTTGGAAAAAAAAAATATTTTTTTAGTTACTTTGGAAAAAAAATATTTTTTTAGTTACTTTGGAAAAAAAAATATTTTTTTAGTTACTTTGGAAAAAAAAATATTTTTTTAGTTACTTTGGAAAAAAACAAATTTTTTTAGTTACTTTGGAAAAAAAAATATTTTTTTAGTTACTTTGGAAAAAAAAATATTTTTTTTAGTTACTTTGGAAAAAAAATATTTTTTTAGTTACTTTGGAAAAAAAAAAATTTTTTTAGTTACTTTGGAAAAAAAAAAATTTTTTTAGTTACTTTGGAAAAAAAAATATTTTTTTAGTTACTTTGGAAAAAAAAATATTTTTTTAGTTACTTTGGAAAAAAAATATTTTTTTAGTTACTTTGGAAAAAAAAATATTTTTTTAGTTACTTTGGAAAAAAAAATATTTTTTTAGTTACTTTGGAAAAAAAAATATTTTTTTAGTTACTTTGGAAAAAAACAAATTTTTTTAGTTACTTTGGAAAAAAAAATATTTTTTTAGTTACTTTGGAAAAAAAATTATTTTTTTAGTTACTTTGGAAAAAAAAATATTTTTTTAGTTACTTTGGAAAAAAAAATATTTTTTTAGTTACTTTGGAAAAAAAAATATTTTTTTAGTTACTTTGGAAAAAAAAATATTTTTTTAGTTACTTTGGAAAAAAAAATATTTTTTTAGTTACTTTGGAAAAAAAAATATTTTTTTAGTTTCTTTGGAAAAAAAAAATTTTTTTTAGTTACTTTGGAAAAAAAAAATTTTTTTTAGTTACTTTGGAAAAAAAAAAATTTTTTTAGTTACTTTGGAAAAAAAAAAAAATTTTTTAGTTACTTTGGAAAAAAAAAATTTTTTTAGTTACTTTGGAAAAAAAAATATTTTTTTAGTTACTTTGGAAAAAAATATATTTTTTTAGTTACTTTGGAAAAAAATATATTTTTTTAGTTACTTTGGAAAAAAAAATATTTTTTTAGTTACTTTGGAAAAAAAATATTTTTTTAGTTACTTTGGAAAAAAAATATTTTTTTAGTTACTTTGGAAAAAAAAATATTTTTTTAGTTACTTTGGAAATTTTTTTTTTTTTTTAATTACTTTGGAAAAAAAATATTTTTTTAGTTACTTTGGAAAAAAACAAATTTTTTTAGTTACTTTGGAAAAAAAAATATTTTTTTAGTTACTTTGGAAAAAAAAATATTTTTTTAGTTACTTTGGAAAAAAAAATATTTTTTTAGTTACTTTGGAAAAAAAATTATTTTTTTAGTTACTTTGGAAAAAAAAAAATTTTTTTAGTTTCTTTGGAAAAAAAAATTTTTTTTTAGTTACTTTGGAAAAAAAAAAAAATTTTTAGTTACTTTGGAAAAAATTTACTTTTTTAGTTACTTTGGAAAAAAATATATTTTTTTAGTTACTTTGGAAAAAAAGTTACTTTTTTAGTTACTTTGGAAAAAAAAATATTTTTTTAGTTACTTTGGAAAAAAATATATTTTTTTAGTTACTTTGGAAAAAAAAATATTTTTTTAGTTACTTTGGAAAAAAAAATATTTTTTTAGTTACTTTGGAAAAAAAAAAAAAAATTTTAGTTACTTTGGAAAAAAAATATTTTTTTAGTTACTTTGGAAAAAAAAAATATTTTTTAGTTACTTTGGAAAAAAAAATATTTTTTTAGTTACTTTGGAAAAAAAAATATTTTTTTATTTACTTTGGAAAAAAAAATATTTTTTTAGTTACTTTGGAAAAAAAATATTTTTTTAGTTACTTTGGAAAAAAAAATATTTTTTTAGTTACTTTGGAAAAAAAAATATTTTTTTAGTTACTTTGGAAATTATTTTTTTTTTTAATTACTTTGGAAAAAAACAATTTTTTTTAGTTACTTTGGAAAAAAAAATATTTTTTTAGTTACTTTGGAAAAAAAAATATTTTTTTAGTTACTTTGGAAAAAAAATTATTTTTTTAGTTACTTTGGAAAAAAAAATATTTTTTTAGTTTCTTTGGAAAAAAAAAATTTTTTTTAGTTACTTTGGAAAAAAAAATATTTTTTTAGTTACTTTGGAAAAAAAAAAATTTTTTTTAGTTACTTTGGAAAAAAAATATTTTTTTAGTTACTTTGGAAAAAAAAATTTTTTTTAGTTACTTTGGAAAAAAAAATATTTTTTTAGTTACTTTGGAAAAAAAAATATTTTTTTAGTTACTTTGGAAAAGAAAATATTTTTTTAGTTACTTTGGAAATTTTTTTTTTTTTTTAATTACTTTGGAAAAAAAATATTTTTTTAGTTACTTTGGAAAAAAACAATTTTTTTTAGTTACTTTGGAAAAAAAAATATTTTTTTAGTTACTTTGGAAAAAAAAATATTTTTTTAGTTACTTTGGAAAAAAAAATATTTTTTTAGTTACTTTGGAAAAAAAAATATTTTTTTAGTTACTTTGGAAAAAAAAATATTTTTTTAGTTACTTTGGAAAAAAAAATATTTTTTTAGTTTCTTTGGAAAAAAATTTTTTTTTTTAGTTACTTTGGAAAATTTTTTTTTTTTTTAGTTACTTTGGAAAAAAAAATATTTTTTTAGTTACTTTGGAAAAAAAAAAAAAATTTTTAGTTACTTTGGAAAAAAAATATTTTTTTAGTTACTTTGGAAAAAAAAATAATTTTTTAGTTACTTTGGAAAAAAAATATTTTTTTAGTTACTTTGGAAAAAAAAATATTTTTTTAGTTACTTTGGAAAAAAAAATATTTTTTTAGTTACTTTGGAAAAAAAATATTTTTTTAGTTACTTTGGAAAAAAAAATATTTTTTTAGTTACTTTGGGAAAAAAAATATTTTTTTAGTTACTTTGGAAATTTTTTTTTTTTTTAATTACTTTGGAAAAAAAATATTTTTTTAGTTACTTTGGAAAAAAACAAATTTTTTTAGTTACTTTGGAAAAAAAAATATTTTTTTAGTTACTTTGGAAAAAAAAATATTTTTTTAGTTACTTTGGAAAAAAAAATATTTTTTTAGTTACTTTGGAAAAAAAATTATTTTTTTAGTTACTTTGGTAAAAAATTTACTTTTTTAGTTACTTTGGAAAAAAACAAATTTTTTTAGTTACTTTGGAAAAAAAAATATTTTTTTAGTTACTTTGGAAAAAAAAATATTTTTTTAGTTACTTTGGAAAAAAAAATATTTTTTTAGTTACTTTGGAAAAAAAATATTTTTTTTAGTTACTTTGGAAAAAAAAATAATTTTTTAGTTACTTTGGAAAAAATTTACTTTTTTAGTTACTTTGGAAAAAAAAATATTTTTTTAGTTACTTTGGAAAAAAAGTTACTTTTTTAGTTACTTTGGAAAAAAAATATTTTTTTAGTTACTTTGGAAAAAAAAAATTTTTTTTTAGTTACTTTGGAAAAAAAAATTTTTTTTAGTTACTTTGGAAAAAAAAATATTTTTTTAGTTACTTTGGAAAAAAAATATTTTTTTAGTTACTTTGGAAAAAAAAAATTTTTTTTAGTTACTTTGGAAAAAAAAATATTTTTTTAGTTACTTTGGGAAAAAAAATATTTTTTTAGTTACTTTGGAAAAAAAAATATTTTTTTAGTTACTTTGGAAAAAAAAATATTTTTTTAGTTTCTTTGGAAAAAAAAATTTTTTTTTAGTTACTTTGGAAAAAAAAATTTTTTTTTAGTTACTTTGGAAAAAAAAAATTTTTTTTAGTTACTTTGGAAAAAAAAAATTTTTTTTAGTTACTTTGGAAAAAAAATATTTTTTTAGTTACTTTGGAAAAAAAAAATTTTTTTTAGTTACTTTGGAAAAAAAAATATTTTTTTAGTTACTTTGGAAAAAAAATATTTTTTTAGTTACTTTGGAAAAAAAAATATTTTTTTAGTTACTTTGGAAAAAAAATATTTTTTTAGTTACTTTGGAAAAAAAAATATTTTTTTAGTTACTTTGGAAAAAAAAATATTTTTTTAGTTACTTTGGAAATTTTTTTTTTTTTTTAATTACTTTGGAAAAAAAATATTTTTTTAGTTACTTTGGAAAAAAACAATTTTTTTTAGTTACTTTGGAAAAAAAAATATTTTTTTAGTTACTTTGGAAAAAAAAATATTTTTTTAGTTACTTTGGAAAAAAAAATATTTTTTTAGTTACTTTGGAAAAAAATTTATTTTTTTAGTTACTTTGGAAAAAATAATATTTTTTTAGTTTCTTTGGAAAAAAAAAATTTTTTTTAGTTACTTTGGAAAAAAAAATATTTTTTTAGTTACTTTGGAAAAAATTTACTTTTTTAGTTACTTTGGAAAAAAAAATATTTTTTTAGTTACTTTGGAAAAAAAGTTACTTTTTTAGTTACTTTGGAAAAAAAAATATTTTTTTAGTTACTTTGGAAAAAAAAAATTTTTTTAGTTACTTTGGAAAAAAAAAAATTTTTTTTAGTTACTTTGGAAAAAAAATATTTTTTTAGTTACTTTGGAAAAAAAAATATTTTTTTAGTTACTTTGGAAAAAAAAATATTTTTTTAGTTACTTTGGAAAAAAAATATTTTTTTAGTTACTTTGGAAAAAAAAATATTTTTTTAGTTACTTTGGAAAAAAAAATATTTTTTTAGTTACTTTGGAAATTTTTTTTTTTTTTTAATTACTTTGGAAAAAAAATATTTTTTTAGTTACTTTGGAAAAAAACAAATTTTTTTAGTTACTTTGGAAAAAAAAATATTTTTTTAGTTACTTTGGAAAAAAAAATATTTTTTTAGTTACTTTGGAAAAAAAAATATTTTTTTAGTTACTTTGGAAAAAAAAATATTTTTTTAGTTTCTTTGGAAAAAAAATTTTTTTTTTAGTTACTTTGGAAAAAAAAAAAATTTTTTAGTTACTTTGGAAAAAATTTACTTTTTTAGTTACTTTGGAAAAAAAAATATTTTTTTAGTTACTTTGGAAAAAAAGTTACTTTTTTAGTTACTTTGGAAAAAAAAATATTTTTTTAGTTACTTTGGAAAAAAAATATTTTTTTAGTTACTTTGGAAAAAAAAAAATTTTTTTTAGTTACTTTGGAAAAAAAATATTTTTTTAGTTACTTTGGAAAAAAAAAATTTTTTTTAGTTACTTTGGAAAAAAAAAAAATTTTTTAGTTACTTTGGAAAAAAAAATATTTTTTTAGTTACTTTGGAAAAAAATATATTTTTTTAGTTACTTTGGAAAAAAAATATTTTTTTAGTTACTTTGGAAAAAAAAATATTTTTTTAGTTACTTTGGAAAAAAAAATATTTTTTTAGTTACTTTGGAAAAAAAAATATTTTTTTAGTTTCTTTGGAAAATTTTTTTTTTTTTTAGTTACTTTGGAAAAAAAAATATTTTTTTAGTTACTTTGGAAAAAAAATATTTTTTTAGTTACTTTGGAAAAAAAAAGATTTTTTTAGTTACTTTGGAAAAAAAAATATTTTTTTAGTTACTTTGGAAATTTTTTTTTTTTTTTAATTACTTTGGAAAAAAAATATTTTTTTAGTTACTTTGGAAAAAAACAAATTTTTTTAGTTACTTTGGGAAAAAAAATTTTTTTTTAGTTACTTTGGAAAAAAAAATATTTTTTTAGTTTCTTTGGAAAAAAAAATTTTTTTTTAGTTACTTTGGAAAAAAAATATTTTTTTAGTTACTTTGGAAAAAAAAATATTTTTTTAGTTACTTTGGAAAAAAAAATATTTTTTTAGTTACTTTGGAAAATAAAATATTTTTTTAGTTACTTTGGAAAAAAAATTATTTTTTTAGTTACTTTGAAAAAAAATTATTTTTTTAGTTACTTTGGAAAAAAAAATATTTTTTTAGTTACTTTGGAAAAAAAATTTTTTTTTTAGTTACTTTGGAAAAGAAAATATTTTTTTAGTTACTTTGGAAATTTTTTTTTTTTTTTAATTACTTTGGAAAAAAATATTTTTTAGTTACTTTGGAAAAAAACAATTTTTTTTAGTTACTTTGGAAAAAAAAATATTTTTTTAGTTACTTTGGAAAAAAAAATATTTTTTTAGTTACTTTGGAAAAAAAAATATTTTTTTAGTTACTTTGGAAAAAAAATTATTTTTTTAGTTACTTTGGAAAAAAAAATATTTTTTAGTTACTTTGGAAAAAAAAATATTTTTTTAGTTTCTTTGGAAAAAAATTTTTTTTTTAGTTACTTTGGAAAAAAAATTTTTTTTTTAGTTACTTTGGAAAAAAAAATATTTTTTTAGTTACTTTGGAAAAAAAAAAATTTTTTTAGTTACTTTGGAAAAAAAATATTTTTTTAGTTACTTTGGAAAAAAAAATAATTTTTTTAGTTACTTTGGAAAAAAAATATTTTTTTAGTTACTTTGGAAAAAAAATATTTTTTTAGTTACTTTGGAAAAAAAAATATTTTTTTAGTTACTTTGGAAAAAAAATATTTTTTTAGTTACTTTGGAAAAAAAATATATTTTTTTAGTTACTTTGGAAAAAAAAAATATTTTTTTAGTTACTTTGGAAATTTTTTTTTTTTTTAATTACTTTGGAAAAAAAATATTTTTTTAGTTACTTTGGAAAAAAACAAATTTTTTAGTTACTTTGGAAAAAAAAATATTTTTTTAGTTACTTTGGAAAAAAAAATATTTTTTTAGTTACTTTGGAAAAAATATATTTTTTTAGTTACTTTGGAAAAAAAATTATTTTTTTAGTTACTTTGGTAAAAATTTACTTTTTTAGTTACTTTGGAAAAAAACAAATTTTTTTAGTTACTTTGGAAAAAAAAATATTTTTTTAGTTACTTTGGAAAAAAAAATATTTTTTTAGTTACTTTGAAAAAAAAATATTTTTTTAGTTACTTTGGAAAAAAAATATTTTTTTTAGTTACTTTGGAAAAAAAAATAATTTTTTAGTTACTTTGGAAAAAATTTACTTTTTTAGTTACTTTGGAAAAAAAAATATTTTTTTAGTTACTTTGGAAAAAAAGTTACTTTTTTAGTTACTTTGGAAAAAAAAATTTTTTTTAGTTACTTTGGAAAAAAAAAATTTTTTTTTAGTTACTTTGGAAAAAATTTTTTTTTTTAGTTACTTTGGAAAAAAAAATATTTTTTTAGTTACTTTGGAAAAAAAATATTTTTTTAGTTACTTTGGAAAAAAAAATATTTTTTTAGTTACTTTGGAAAAAAAAATATTTTTTTAGTTACTTTGGAAAAAAAAATATTTTTTTAGTTACTTTGGAAAAAAAAATATTTTTTTAGTTACTTTGGAAAAAAAAATATTTTTTAGTTTCTTTGGAAAAAAAAAATTTTTTTTTAGTTACTTTGGAAAAAAAAATTTTTTTTTAGTTACTTTGGAAAAAAAAAATTTTTTTTAGTTACTTTGGAAAAAAAAATTTTTTTTTAGTTACTTTGAAAAAAAATATTTTTTTAGTTACTTTGGAAAAAAAAATTTTTTTTTAGTTACTTTGGAAAAAAAATATTTTTTTAGTTACTTTGGAAAAAAAAATATTTTTTTAGTTACTTTGGAAAAAAAAATATTTTTTTAGTTACTTGGAAAAAAAATATTTTTTTAGTTACTTTGGAAAAAAAAATATTTTTTTAGTTACTTTGGAAAAAAAAATATTTTTTTAGTTACTTTGGAAATTTTTTTTTTTTTTTAATTACTTTGGAAAAAAATATTTTTTTAGTTACTTTGGAAAAAAAATATTTTTTTAGTTACTTTGGAAAAAAAAATATTTTTTTAGTTACTTGGAAAAAATAATATTTTTTAGTTTCTTTGGAAAAAAAAAATTTTTTTTAGTTACTTTGGAAAAAAAAAAATTTTTTAGTTACTTTGGAAAAAATTTACTTTTTAGTTACTTTGGAAAAAAAAAATATTTTTTTAGTTACTTTGGAAAAAAAGTTACTTTTTTAGTTACTTTGGAAAAAAAAATATTTTTTAGTTACTTTGGAAAAAAAATATTTTTTTAGTTACTTTGGAAAAAAAAAAATTTTTTTTAGTTACTTTGGAAAAAAAATATTTTTTAGTTACTTTGGAAAAAAAAATATTTTTTTAGTTACTTTGGAAAAAAAAATATTTTTTTAGTTACTTTGGAAAAAAAATATTTTTTTAGTTACTTTGGAAAAAAAAATATTTTTTAGTTACTTTGGAAAAAAAAATATTTTTTTAGTTACTTTGGAAATTTTTTTTTTTTTTAATTACTTTGGAAAAAAAATATTTTTTTAGTTACTTTGGAAAAAAACAAATTTTTTTAGTTACTTTGGAAAAAAAAAATATTTTTTTAGTTACTTTGGAAAAAAAAATATTTTTTTAGTTACTTTGGAAAAAAAAATATTTTTTTAGTTACTTTGGAAAAAAAATTATTTTTTTAGTTACTTTGGAAAAAAAAAAAATTTTTTTAGTTTCTTTGGAAAAAAAAAATTTTTTTAGTTACTTTGGAAAAAAAAAAATTTTTTTAGTTACTTTGGAAAAAATTTACTTTTTTAGTTACTTTGGAAAAAAAAATATTTTTTTAGTTACTTTGGAAAAAAAGTTACTTTTTTAGTTACTTTGGAAAAAAAAATATTTTTTTAGTTACTTTGGAAAAAAAATATTTTTTTAGTTACTTTGGAAAAAAAAAATTTTTTTTAGTTACTTTGGAAAAAAAATATTTTTTTAGTTACTTTGGAAAAAAAAAATTTTTTTTAGTTACTTTGGAAAAAAAAAAATTTTTTTAGTTACTTTGGAAAAAAAAATATTTTTTTAGTTACTTTGGAAAAAAATATATTTTTTTAGTTACTTTGGAAAAAAAATATTTTTTTAGTTACTTTGGAAAAAAAAATATTTTTTTAGTTACTTTGGAAAAAAAAATATTTTTTTAGTTACTTTGGAAAAAAAAATATTTTTTTAGTTTCTTTGGAAAATTTTTTTTTTTTTTAGTTACTTTGGAAAAAAAAATATTTTTTTAGTTACTTTGGAAAAAAAATATTTTTTTAGTTACTTTGGAAAAAAAAATATTTTTTTAGTTACTTTGGAAAAAAAAATATTTTTTTAGTTACTTTGGAAATTTTTTTTTTTTTTAATTACTTTGGAAAAAAAATATTTTTTTAGTTACTTTGGAAAAAAACAAATTTTTTTAGTTACTTTGGGAAAAAAAATTTTTTTTTAGTTACTTTGGAAAAAAAAATATTTTTTTAGTTTCTTTGGAAAAAAAAAAATTTTTTAGTTACTTTGGAAAAAAAATATTTTTTTAGTTACTTTGGAAAAAAAAATATTTTTTTAGTTACTTTGGAAAAAAAAATATTTTTTTAGTTACTTTGGAAAATAAAATATTTTTTTAGTTACTTTGGAAAAAAAATTATTTTTTTAGTTACTTTGGAAAAAAAATTATTTTTTTAGTTACTTTGGAAAAAAAATATTTTTTTAGTTACTTTGGAAAAAAATTTTTTTTTTTAGTTACTTTGGAAAATAAAATATTTTTTTAGTTACTTTGGAAAAAAAATAATTTTTTTAGTTACTTTGGAAAAAAAAATATTTTTTTAGTTACTTTGGAAAAAAAATTATTTTTTTAGTTACTTTGGAAAAAAAAATATTTTTTTTAGTTACTTTGGAAAAAAAAATATTTTTTTAGTTACTTTGGAAAAAAAAATATTTTTTTAGTTACTTTGGAAAAAAAAATATTTTTTTAGTTTCTTTGGAAATTTTTTTTTTTTTTTAGTTACTTTGGAAAAAAAAATATTTTTTTAGTTACTTTGGAAAAAAAATATTTTTTTAGTTACTTTGGAAAAAAAAATATTTTTTTAGTTACTTTGGAAAAAAAAATATTTTTTTAGTTACTTTGGAAATTTTTTTTTTTTTTTAATTACTTTGGAAAAAAAATATTTTTTTAGTTACTTTGGAAAAAAACAAATTTTTTTAGTTACTTTGGGAAAAAAATTTTTTTTTTAGTTACTTTGGAAAAAAAAATATTTTTTTAGTTTCTTTGGAAAAAAAAAAATTTTTTAGTTACTTTGGAAAAAAAATATTTTTTTAGTTACTTTGGAAAAAAAAATATTTTTTTAGTTACTTTGGAAAAAAAAATATTTTTTTAGTTACTTTGGAAAATAAAATATTTTTTTAGTTACTTTGGAAAAAAAATTATTTTTTTAGTTACTTTGGAAAAAAAATTATTTTTTTAGTTACTTTGGAAAAAAAATATTTTTTTAGTTACTTTGGAAAAAAATTTTTTTTTTTAGTTACTTTGGAAAATAAAATATTTTTTTAGTTACTTTGGAAAAAAAATAATTTTTTTAGTTACTTTGGAAAAAAAAATATTTTTTTAGTTACTTTGGAAAAAAAATTATTTTTTTAGTTACTTTGGAAAAAAAAATATTTTTTTTAGTTACTTTGGAAAAAAAAAATTTTTTTTAGTTACTTTGGAAAAAAAAATATTTTTTTAGTTACTTTGGAAAAAAAAATATTTTTTTAGTTACTTTGGAAAAAAAAAAATTTTTTTTAGTTACTTTGGAAAAAAAAATATTTTTTTAGTTACTTTGGAAAAAAACAAATTTTTTTAGTTACTTTGGGAAAAAAAATTTTTTTTTAGTTACTTTGGAAAAAAAAATATTTTTTTAGTTTCTTTGGAAAAAAAAAAATTTTTTAGTTACTTTGGAAAAAAAATATTTTTTTAGTTACTTTGGAAAAAAAAATATTTTTTTAGTTACTTTGGAAAAAAAAATATTTTTTTAGTTACTTTGGAAAATAAAATATTTTTTTAGTTACTTTGGAAAAAAAATTATTTTTTTAGTTACTTTGGAAAAAAAATTATTTTTTTAGTTACTTTGGAAAAAAAATATTTTTTTAGTTACTTTGGAAAAAAAATTTTTTTTTTAGTTACTTTGGAAAATAAAATATTTTTTTAGTTACTTTGGAAAAAAAATAATTTTTTTAGTTACTTTGGAAAAAAAAATATTTTTTTAGTTACTTTGGAAAAAAAATTATTTTTTTAGTTACTTTGGAAAAAAAAATATTTTTTTTAGTTACTTTGGAAAAAAAATTTTTTTTTTAGTTACTTTGGAAAAAAAAATATTTTTTTAGTTACTTTGGAAAAAAAAATATTTTTTTAGTTACTTTGGAAAAAAAAAAATTTTTTTTAGTTACTTTGGAAAAAAAAATATTTTTTTAGTTACTTTGGAAAAAAAAATATTTTTTTAGTTACTTTGGAAAAAAAAAAAATTTTTTAGTTACTTTGGAAAAAAAAATATTTTTTTAGTTACTTTGGAAAAAAAAATATTTTTTTAGTTACTTTGGAAAAAAAAATATTTTTTAGTTACTTTGGAAAAAAAATATTTTTTTAGTTACTTTGGAAAAAAAAATATTTTTTTAGTTACTTTGGAAAAAAAAATATTTTTTTAGTTACTTTGGAAAATAAAATATTTTTTTAGTTACTTTGGAAAAAAAATTATTTTTTTAGTTACTTTGGAAAAAAAAATATTTTTTTAGTTACTTTGGAAAAAAAAATATTTTTTTAGTTACTTTGGAAAATTTTTTTTTTTTTTAGTTACTTTGGAAAAAAAATATTTTTTTAGTTACTTTGGAAAAAAAAATATTTTTTTAGTTTCTTTGGAAAAAAAAAATTTTTTTTAGTTACTTTGGAAAAAAAAATATTTTTTTAGTTACTTTGGGAAAAAAAATATTGTTTTAGTTACTTTGGAAAAAAAAAAAATTTTTTTAGTTACTTTGGAAAAAAAATATTTTTTTAGTTACTTTGGAAAAAAAAATATTTTTTTAGTTACTTTGGAAAAAAAATATTTTTTTAGTTACTTTGGAAAAAAAAATATTTTTTTAGTTACTTTGGAAAAAAAAATATTTTTTTAGTTACTTTGGAAAAAAAAATATTTTTTTAGTTACTTTGGAAAAAAAAATATTTTTTTAGTTTCTTTGGAAAAAAAAATATTTTTTTAGTTACTTTGGAAAAAAAAATATTTTTTTAGTTACTTTGGAAAAAAAAATATTTTTTTAGTTACTTTGGAAAAAAAAATATTTTTTTAGTTTCTTTGGAAAAAAAAAATTTTTTTTAGTTACTTTGGAAAAAAATATATTTTTTTAGTTACTTTGGAAAAAAAAATATTTTTTTAGTTACTTTGGAAAAAAAAAATTTTTTTTTAGTTACTTTGGAAAAAAAAATATTTTTTTAGTTACTTTGGAAAAAAAAATATTTTTTTAGTTACTTTGGAAAAAAAAAAAAAATTTTTAGTTACTTTGGAAAAAAAATATTTTTTTAGTTACTTTGGAAAAAAAAATATTTTTTTAGTTACTTTGGAAAAAAAAATATTTTTTTAGTTACTTTGGAAAAAAAATATTTTTTTAGTTACTTTGGAAAAAAAAATATTTTTTTAGTTACTTTGGAAAAAAAAATATTTTTTTAGTTACTTTGGAAAAAAAAATATTTTTTTAGTTACTTTGGAATTTTTTTTTTTTTTTAATTACTTTGGAAAAAAAATATTTTTTTAGTTACTTTGGAAAAAAGCAAAATTTTTTAGTTACTTTGGAAAAAAAAAAATTTTTTTAGTTACTTTGGAAAAAAAAATATTTTTTTAGTTTCTTTGGAAAAAAAAAAATTTTTTTAGTTACTTTGGAAAAAAAAATATTTTTTTAGTTACTTTGGAAAAAAAAAATTTTTTTTAGTTACTTTGGAAAAAAAAATATTTTTTTAGTTACTTTGGAAAAAAAATTATTTTTTTAGTTACTTTGGAAAAAAAAATATTTTTTTAGTTACTTTGGAAAGACAAATATTTTTTTAGTTACTTTGGAAAAAAAAATATTTTTTTAGTTACTTTGGAAAAAAAAATATTTTTTTAGTTACTTTGGAAAAAAACATTTTTTTTAGTTACTTTGGAAAAAAAATATTTTTTTAGTTTCTTTGGAAAAAAAAATATTTTTTTAGTTACTTTGGAAAAAAAAATATTTTTTTAGTTACTTTGGAAAAAAAAATATTTTTTTAGTTACTTTGGAAAAAAAAATATTTTTTTAGTTTCTTTGGAAAAAAAAAATTTTTTTTAGTTACTTTGGAAAAAAAAAAATTTTTTTAGTTACTTTGGAAAAAAAAATATTTTTTTAGTTTCTTTGGAAAAAAAAAATTTTTTTTAGTTACTTTGGAAAAAAAAATATTTTTTTAGTTACTTTGGAAAAAAAAATATTTTTTTAGTTACTTTGGAAAAAAAATTATTTTTTTAGTTACTTTGGAAAAAAAAATATTTTTTTAGTTACTTTGGAAAAAAAAATATTTTTTTAGTTACTTTGGAAAAAAAAATATTTTTTTAGTTACTTTGGAAAAAAAAATATTTTTTTAGTTACTTTGGAAAAAAAAATATTTTTTTAGTTACTTTGGAAAAAAAAATATTTTTTTAGTTTCTTTGGAAAAAAAAATATTTTTTTAGTTACTTTGGAAAAAAAAATATTTTTTTAGTTACTTTGGAAAAAAAATATTTTTTTAGTTACTTTGGAAAAAAAAATATTTTTTTAGTTACTTTGGAAAAAATTTTTTTTTTTTAGTTACTTTGGAAAAAAAAATATTTTTTTAGTTACTTTGGAAAAAAAATATTTTTTTAGTTACTTTGGAAAAAAAAATATTTTTTTAGTTACTTTGGAAAAAAAAATAATTTTTTAATTACTTTGGAAAAAAAATATTTTTTTAGTTACTTTGGAAAAAAAAAATTTTTTTTAGTTACTTTGGAAAAAAAAATATTTTTTTAGTTTCTTTGGAAAAAAAAATTTTTTTTAGTTACTTTGGAAAAAAAAATATTTTTTTAGTTACTTTGGAAAAAAAAATATTTTTTTAGTTTCTTTGGAAAAAATTTTTTTTTTTTAGTTACTTTGGAAAAAAAAATATTTTTTTAGTTACTTTGGAAAAAAAAATATTTTTTTAGTTACTTTGGAAAAAAAAATATTTTTTTAGTTACTTTGGAAAAAAAAATATTTTTTTAGTTACTTTGGAAAAAAAAATATTTTTTTAGTTACTTTGGAAAAAAAATTATTTTTTTTAGTTACTTTGGAAAAAAAAATATTTTTTTTAGTTACTTTGGAAAAAAAAATATTTTTTTAGTTTCTTTGGAAAAAAAAATATTTTTTTAGTTACTTTGGAAAAAAAAATATTTTTTTAGTTACTTTGGAAAAAAAAATATTTTTTTAGTTACTTTGGAAAAAAAAATATTTTTTTAGTTACTTTGGAAAAAAAATATTTTTTTAGTTACTTTGGAAAAAAAAATATTTTTTTAGTTACTTTGGAAAAAAAAATATTTTTTTAGTTACTTTGGAAAAAAAAATATTTTTTTAGTTACTTTGGAAAAAAAAATATTTTTTTAGTTACTTTGGAAAAAAAAATATTTTTTTAGTTACTTTGGAAAAAAAAATATTTTTTTAGTTACTTTGGAAAAAAAAATATTTTTTTAGTTACTTTGGAAAATTTTTTTTTTTTTTAATTACTTTGGAAAAAAAATATTTTTTAGTTACTTTGGAAAAAAACAAAAATTTTTAGTTACTTTGGAAAAAAAAAATTTTTTTTAGTTACTTTGGAAAAAAAAATATTTTTTTAGTTTCTTTGGAAAAAAAAAATGTTTTAGTTACTTTGGAAAAAAAATATTTTTTTAGTTACTTTGGAAAAAAAAATATTTTTTTAGTTACTTTGGAAAAAAAAATATTTTTTTAGTTACTTTGGAAAATAAAATATTTTTTTAGTTACTTTGGAAAAAAAAATATTTTTTTAGTTACTTTGGAAAAAAAATTTTTTTTTTAGTTACTTTGGAAAAAAAAATATTTTTTTAGTTACTTTGGAAAAAAAAATATTTTTTTAGTTTCTTTGGAAATTTTTTTTTTTTTTTAATTACCTTGGAAAAAAAATATTTTTTTAGTTACTTTGGAAAAAAACAAATTTTTTTAGTTACTTTGGAAAAAAAAATATTTTTTTAGTTACTTTGGAAAAAAAAATATTTTTTTAGTTACTTTGGAAAAAAAAATATTTTTTTAGTTACTTTGGAAAAAAAATTATTTTTTTAGTTACTTTGGAAAAAAAATTATTTTTTTAGTTACTTTGGAAAAAAAAATATTTTTTTAGTTTCTTTGGAAAAAAAAAAAATTTTTAGTTACTTTGGAAAAAAAAAAAATTTTTTAGTTACTTTGGAAAAAATTTACTTTTTTAGTTACTTTGGAAAAAAAAATATTTTTTTAGTTACTTTGGAAAAAAAGTTACTTTTTTAGTTACTTTGGAAAAAATATATTTTTTTAGTTACTTTGGAAAAAAATATATTTTTTTAGTTACTTTGGAAAAAAAAAAATTTTTTTTAGTTACTTTGGAAAAAAAATATTTTTTTAGTTACTTTGGAAAAAAAAAAATTTTTTTAGTTACTTTGGAAAAAAAAATATTTTTTTAGTTACTTTGGAAAAAAAAATATTTTTTTAGTTACTTTGGAAAAAAAAATATTTTTTTAGTTACTTTGGAAAAAAAATATTTTTTTAGTTACTTTGGAAAAAAAAATATTTTTTTAGTTACTTTGGAAAAAAAAATATTTTTTTAGTTACTTTGGAAAAAAATATATTTTTTTAGTTACTTTGGAAAAAAACAAATTTTTTTAGTTACTTTGGAAAAAAATATATTTTTTTAGTTACTTTGGAAAAAAACAAATTTTTTTAGTTACTTTGGAAAAAAAAATATTTTTTTAGTTACTTTGGAAAAAAAAATATTTTTTTAGTTACTTTGGAAAAAAAAATATTTTTTTAGTTACTTTGGAAAAAAAAATATTTTTTTAGTTACTTTGGAAATTTTTTTTTTTTTTAATTACTTTGGAAAAAAAATATTTTTTTAGTTACTTTGGAAAAAAACAAATTTTTTTAGTTACTTTGGAAAAAAAAAATTTTTTTTAGTTACTTTGGAAAAAAATTTTTTTTTTAGTTACTTTGGAAAAAAAAAATTTTTTTAGTTACTTTGGAAAAAAATTTTTTTTTTTAGTTACTTTGGAAAAAAATTTTTTTTTTTAGTTACTTTGGAAAAAAATTTTTTTTTTAGTTACTTTGGAAAAAAAAATATTTTTTTAGTTACTTTGGAAAAAAAAATATTTTTTTAGTTTCTTTGGAAATTTTTTTTTTTTTTTAATTACCTTGGAAAAAAAATATTTTTTTAGTTACTTTGGAAAAAAACAAATTTTTTTAGTTACTTTGGAAAAAAACAAATTTTTTTAGTTACTTTGGAAAAAAAAATATTTTTTTAGTTACTTTGGAAAAAAAAATATTTTTTTAGTTACTTTGGAAAAAAAATTATTTTTTTAGTTACTTTGGAAAAAAAATTATTTTTTTAGTTACTTTGGAAAAAAAATTATTTTTTTAGTTACTTTGGAAAAAAAAATATTTTTTTAGTTTCTTTGGAAAAAAAAAAAAATTTTTAGTTACTTTGGAAAAAAAAAAAAATTTTTAGTTACTTTGGAAAAAATTTACTTTTTTAGTTACTTTGGAAAAAAAAATATTTTTTTAGTTACTTTGGAAAAAAAGTTACTTTTTTAGTTACTTTGGAAAAAAAATATTTTTTTAGTTACTTTGGAAAAAAAATATTTTTTTAGTTACTTTGGAAAAAAAAATATTTTTTTAGTTACTTTGGAAAAAAAAATATTTTTTTAGTTACTTTGGAAAAAAACAAATTTTTTTAGTTACTTTGGAAAAAAAAATATTTTTTTAGTTACTTTGGAAAAAAAATTTTTTTTTTAGTTACTTTGGAAAAAAAAATATTTTTTTAGTTACTTTGGAAAAAAAATTATTTTTTTAGTTACTTTGGAAAAAAAAATATTTTTTTAGTTACTTTGGAAAAAAAAATATTTTTTTAGTTACTTTGGAAAAAAAAATATTTTTTTAGTTACTTTGGAAAAAAAAATATTTTTTTAGTTTCTTTGGAAAAAAAAAATTTTTTTTAGTTACTTTGGAAAAAAAAATTTTTTTTTAGTTACTTTGGAAAAAAAAATTTTTTTTTAGTTACTTTGGAAAAAAAAAAATTTTTTTTAGTTACTTTGGAAAAAAAATATTTTTTTAGTTACTTTGGAAAAAAAAAATTTTTTTTAGTTACTTTGGAAAAAAAAATATTTTTTTAGTTACTTTGGAAAAAAAAATATTTTTTTAGTTACTTTGGAAAAAAAAATATTTTTTTAGTTACTTTGGAAAAAAAATATTTTTTTAGTTACTTTGGAAAAAAAAATATTTTTTTAGTTACTTTGGAAAAAAAAATATTTTTTTAGTTACTTTGGAAAAAAATATATTTTTTTAGTTACTTTGGAAAAAAACAAATTTTTTTAGTTACTTTGGAAAAAAATATATTTTTTTAGTTACTTTGGAAAAAAACAAATTTTTTTAGTTACTTTGGAAAAAAAAATATTTTTTTAGTTACTTTGGAAAAAAAATTATTTTTTTAGTTACTTTGGAAAAAAAAATATTTTTTTAGTTACTTTGGAAAAAAAAATATTTTTTTAGTTACTTTGGAAATTTTTTTTTTTTTTTAATTACTTTGGAAAAAAAATATTTTTTTAGTTACTTTGGAAAAAAACAAATTTTTTTAGTTACTTTGGAAAAAAAAATATTTTTTTAGTTACTTTGGAAAAAAAAATATTTTTTTAGTTACTTTGGAAAAAAAAAATTTTTTTAGTTACTTTGGAAAAAAAAATATTTTTTTAGTTTCTTTGGAAAAAAAAAAATTTTTTTAGTTACTTTGGAAAAAAAAATTTTTTTTTAGTTACTTTGGAAAAAAAAAAATTTTTTTAGTTACTTTGGAAAAAAAAAATTTTTTTTAGTTACTTTGGAAAAAAAATATTTTTTTAGTTACTTTGGAAAAAAAAAATTTTTTTTAGTTACTTTGGAAAAAAAAATATTTTTTTAGTTACTTTGGAAAAAAAAATATTTTTTTAGTTACTTTGGAAAAAAAAATATTTTTTTAGTTACTTTGGAAAAAAAATATTTTTTTAGTTACTTTGGAAAAAAAAATATTTTTTTAGTTACTTTGGAAAAAAAAATATTTTTTTAGTTACTTTGGAAAAAAATATATTTTTTTAGTTACTTTGGAAAAAAACAAATTTTTTTAGTTACTTTGGAAAAAAAAATATTTTTTTAGTTACTTTGGAAAAAAAAATATTTTTTTAGTTACTTTGGAAAAAAAAATATTTTTTTAGTTACTTTGGAAAAAAAATTATTTTTTTAGTTACTTTGGAAAAAAAAATATTTTTTTAGTTACTTTGGAAAAAAAAATATTTTTTTAGTTACTTTGGAAATTTTTTTTTTTTTTTAATTACTTTGGAAAAAAAATATTTTTTTAGTTACTTTGGAAAAAAAAATATTTTTTTAGTTACTTTGGAAAAAAAAATATTTTTTTAGTTACTTTGGAAAAAAAAATATTTTTTTAGTTACTTTGGAAAAAAAAAATTTTTTTTAGTTTCTTTGGAAAAAAAAAATTTTTTTTAGTTACTTTGGAAAAAAAAATTTTTTTTTAGTTACTTTGGAAAAAAAAATATTTTTTTAGTTACTTTGGAAAAAAAAAAAATTTTTTTAGTTACTTTGGAAAAAAAATATTTTTTTAGTTACTTTGGAAAAAAAAATTTTTTTTTAGTTACTTTGGAAAAAAAAATATTTTTTTAGTTACTTTGGAAAAAAAAATATTTTTTTAGTTACTTTGGAAAAAAAAATATTTTTTTAGTTACTTTGGAAAAAAAATATTTTTTTAGTTACTTTGGAAAAAAAAATATTTTTTTAGTTACTTTGGAAAAAAAAATATTTTTTTAGTTACTTTGGAAAAAAAAATATTTTTTTAGTTACTTTGGAAAAAAACAAATTTTTTTAGTTACTTTGGAAAAAAAAATATTTTTTTAGTTACTTTGGAAAAAAAAATATTTTTTTAGTTACTTTGGAAAAAAAAATATTTTTTTAGTTACTTTGGAAAAAAAATTATTTTTTTAGTTACTTTGGAAAAAAAAATATTTTTTTAGTTACTTTGGAAAAAAAAATATTTTTTTAGTTACTTTGGAAATTTTTTTTTTTTTTTTATTACTTTGGAAAAAAAATATTTTTTTAGTTACTTTGGAAAAAAACAAATTTTTTTAGTTACTTTGGAAAAAAAAATATTTTTTTAGTTACTTTGGAAAAAAAGTTACTTTTTTAGTTACTTTGGAAAAAAAAATATTTTTTTAGTTACTTTGGAAAAAAAATATTTTTTTAGTTACTTTGGAAAAAAAAATATTTTTTTAGTTACTTTGGAAAAAAAAATATTTTTTTAGTTACTTTGGAAAAAAAAAAAAATTTTTAGTTACTTTGGAAAAAAAATATTTTTTTAGTTACTTTGGAAAAAAATATTTTTTTTTAGTTACTTTGGAAAAAAAAATATTGTTTTAGTTACTTTGGAAGTTACTTTGGAAAAAAAATATTTTTTTAGTTACTTTGGAAAAAAAAATATTTTTTTAGTTACTTTGGAAAAAAATATTTTTTTAGTTACTTTGGAAAAAAAAATATTTTTTTAGTTACTTTGGAAAAAAAATATTTTTTTTAGTTACTTTGGAAATTTTTTTTTTTTTTTAATTACTTTGGAAAAAAAATATTTTTTTAGTTACTTTGGAAAAAAACAAATTTTTTAGTTACTTTGGAAAAAAAAATATTTTTTTAGTTACTTGGAAAAAAAAATATTTTTTTAGTTACTTTGGAAAAAAAAATATTTTTTTAGTTACTTTGGAAAAAAAAATATTTTTTTAGTTACTTTGGAAAAAAAAATATTTTTTTAGTTTCTTTGGAAAAAAAATAATTTTTTAGTTACTTTGGAAAAAAAAATATTTTTTTAGTTACTTTGGAAAAAAAAAAATTTTTTAGTTACTTTGGAAAAAAAATATTTTTTTAGTTACTTTGGAAAAAAAAATATTTTTTTAGTTACTTTGGAAAAAAAATATTTTTTTAGTTACTTTGGAAAAAAAAATATTTTTTTAGTTACTTTGGAAAAAAAAATATTTTTTTAGTTACTTTGGAAAAAAAATTATTTTTTAGTTACTTTGGAAAAAAAAATATTTTTTTAGTTACTTTGGAAAAAAAAATATTTTTTTAGTTTCTTTGGAAAAAAAAAATTTTTTTAGTTACTTTGGAAAAAAAAAATTTTTTTTAGTTACTTTGGAAAAAAAAATATTTTTTTAGTTACTTTGGAAAAAAAAAAATTTTTTTAGTTACTTTGGAAAAAAAATATTTTTTTAGTTACTTTGGAAAAAAAAAAATTTTTTTAGTTACTTTGGAAAAAAAAATATTTTTTTAGTTACTTTGGAAAAAAAAATATTTTTTTAGTTACTTTGGAAAAAAAAATATTTTTTTAGTTACTTTGGAAAAAAAATATTTTTTTAGTTACTTTGGAAAAAAAAAATATTTTTTTAGTTACTTTGGAAAAAAAAATATTTTTTTAGTTACTTTGGAAATTTTTTTTTTTTTTTAATTACTTTGGAAAAAAAATATTTTTTTAGTTACTTTGGAAAAAAACAAATTTTTTTAGTTACTTTGGAAAAAAAAATATTTTTTTAGTTACTTTGGAAAAAAAATATTTTTTTAGTTACTTTGGAAAAAAAAATATTTTTTTAGTTACTTTGGAAAAAAAATTATTTTTTAGTTACTTTGGAAAAAAAAATATTTTTTTAGTTTCTTTGGAAAAAAAAATATTTTTTTAGTTACTTTGGAAAAAAAATATTTTTTTAGTTACTTTGGAAAAAAAAAAAAAAATTTTAGTTACTTTGGAAAAAAAATATTTTTTAGTTACTTTGGAAAAAAAAATATTTTTTTAGTTACTTTGGAAAAAAAATATTTTTTTAGTTACTTTGGAAAAAAAAATATTTTTTTAGTTACTTTGGAAAAAAAAATATTTTTTTAGTTACTTTGGAAAAAAAAATATTTTTTTAGTTACTTTGGAAAAAAAATATTTTTTTAGTTACTTTGGAAAAAAAAATATTTTTTTAGTTTCTTTGGAAAAAAAAAATTTTTTTTAGTTACTTTGGAAAAAAAAAATTTTTTTAGTTACTTTGAAAAAAAAATATTTTTTTAGTTACTTTGGAAAAAAAAAAAATTTTTTTAGTTACTTTGGAAAAAAAATATTTTTAGTTACTTTGGAAAAAAAAAAATTTTTTTAGTTACTTTGGAAAAAAAATATTTTTTTAGTTACTTTGGAAAAAAAAATATTTTTTTAGTTACTTTGGAAAAAAATATATTTTTTTAGTTACTTTGGAAAAAAAATATTTTTTTAGTTACTTTGGAAAAAAAAATATTTTTTTAGTTACTTTGGAAAAAAAAATATATTTTTAGTTACTTTGGAAATTTTTTTTTTTTTTAATTACTTTGGAAAAAAAATATTTTTTTAGTTACTTTGGAAAAAAACAAATTTTTTTAGTTACTTTGGAAAAAAAATATTTTTTTAGTTACTTTGGAAAAAAAAATATTTTTTTAGTTACTTTGGAAAAAAAAATATTTTTTTAGTTACTTTGGAAAAAAAATTATTTTTTTAGTTACTTTGGTAAAAAATTTACTTTTTTAGTTACTTTGGAAAAAAACAAATTTTTTTAGTTACTTTGGAAAAAAAAATATTTTTTTAGTTACTTTGGAAAAAAAAATATTTTTTTAGTTACTTTGGAAAAAAAAATATTTTTTTAGTTACTTTGGAAAAAAAAAAATTTTTTTAGTTACTTTGGAAAAAAAAATATTTTTTTAGTTACTTTGGAAAAAATTTACTTTTTTAGTTACTTTGGAAAAAAAAATATTTTTTTAGTTACTTTGGAAAAAAAGTTACTTTTTTAGTTACTTTGGAAAAAAAATATTTTTTTAGTTACTTTGGAAAAAAAAAAAAATTTTTTAGTTACTTTGGAAAAAAAATATTTTTTTAGTTACTTTGGAAAAAAAAATATTTTTTTAGTTACTTTGGAAAAAAAATATTTTTTTAGTTACTTTGGAAAAAAAAATATTTTTTTAGTTACTTTGGAAAAAAAAATATTTTTTTAGTTACTTTGGAAAAAAAAATATTTTTTTAGTTACTTTGAAAAAAAAAATATTTTTTTAGTTACTTTGGAAAAAAAAATATTTTTTTAGTTTCTTTGGAAAAAAAAAAAATTTTTTAGTTACTTTGGAAAAAAATTTTTTTTTTAGTTACTTTGGAAAAAAAAATATTTTTTTAGTTACTTTGGAAAAAAAAAATTTTTTAGTTACTTTGGAAAAAAAAAAATTTTTTTAGTTACTTTGGAAAAAAAATATTTTTTTAGTTACTTTGGAAAAAAAAATATTTTTTTAGTTACTTTGGAAAAAAATATATTTTTTTAGTTACTTTGGAAAAAAAATATTTTTTTAGTTACTTTGGAAAAAAAAATATTTTTTTAGTTACTTTGGAAAAAAAAATATATTTTTAGTTACTTTGGAAATTTTTTTTTTTTTTAATTACTTTGGAAAAAAAATATTTTTTTAGTTACTTTGGAAAAAAACAAATTTTTTTAGTTACTTTGGAAAAAAAAATATTTTTTTAGTTACTTTGGAAAAAAAAATATTTTTTTAGTTACTTTGGAAAAAAAAATATTTTTTTAGTTACTTTGGAAAAAAAATTATTTTTTTAGTTACTTTGGTAAAAAATTTACTTTTTTAGTTACTTTGGAAAAAAACAAATTTTTTTAGTTACTTTGGAAAAAAAAATATTTTTTTAGTTACTTTGGAAAAAAAAATATTTTTTTAGTTACTTTGGAAAAAAAAATATTTTTTTAGTTACTTTGGAAAAAAAAAAATTTTTTTAGTTACTTTGGAAAAAAAAATAATTTTTTAGTTACTTTGGAAAAAATTTACTTTTTTAGTTACTTTGGAAAAAAAAATATTTTTTTAGTTACTTTGGAAAAAAAGTTACTTTTTTAGTTACTTTGGAAAAAAAATATTTTTTTAGTTACTTTGGAAAAAAAAAAATTTTTTTTAGTTACTTTGGAAAAAAAATATTTTTTTAGTTACTTTGGAAAAAAAAATATTTTTTTAGTTACTTTGGAAAAAAAATATTTTTTTAGTTACTTTGGAAAAAAAAATATTTTTTTAGTTACTTTGGAAAAAAAAATATTTTTTTAGTTACTTTGGAAAAAAAAATATTTTTTTAGTTACTTTGAAAAAAAAAATATTTTTTTAGTTACTTTGGAAAAAAAAATATTTTTTTAGTTTCTTTGGAAAAAAAAAAAAATTTTTAGTTACTTTGGAAAAAAATTTTTTTTTTTAGTTACTTTGGAAAAAAAAATATTTTTTTAGTTACTTTGGAAAAAAAAAAATTTTTTTTAGTTACTTTGGAAAAAAAATATTTTTTTAGTTACTTTGGAAAAAAAAATATTTTTTTAGTTAATTTGGAAAAAAAAATATTTTTTTAGTTACTTTGGAAAAAAAATATTTTTTTAGTTACTTTGGAAAAAAAAATATTTTTTTAGTTACTTTGGAAAAAAAAATATTTTTTTAGTTACTTTGGAAATTTTTTTTTTTTTTTAATTACTTTGGAAAAAAAATATTTTTTTAGTTACTTTGGAAAAAAAAATATTTTTTTAGTTACTTTGGAAAAAAAAATATTTTTTTAGTTACTTTGGAAAAAAAATATTTTTTTAGTTACTTTGGAAAAAAAAATATTTTTTTAGTTACTTTGGAAAAAAAATTATTTTTTTAGTTACTTTGGAAAAAAAAATATTTTTTTAGTTTCTTTGGAAAAAAAAATTTGTTTTAGTTACTTTGGAAAAAAAAAATTTTTTTTAGTTACTTTGGAAAAAAATTACTTTTTTAGTTACTTTGGAAAAAAAAATATTTTTTTAGTTACTTTGGAAAAAAAGTTACTTTTTTAGTTACTTTGGAAAAAAAAATATTTTTTTAGTTACTTTGGAAAAAAAATATTTTTTTAGTTACTTTGGAAAAAAAAATATTTTTTTAGTTAATTTGGAAAAAAAAATATTTTTTTAGTTACTTTGGAAAAAAAATATTTTTTTAGTTACTTTGGAAAAAAAAATATTTTTTTAGTTTCTTTGGAAAAAAAAAAAATTTTTTAGTTACTTTGGAAAAAATTTTTTTTTTTTAGTTACTTTGGAAAAAAAAATATTTTTTTAGTTACTTTGGAAAAAAAAAAATTTTTTTTAGTTACTTTGGAAAAAAAATATTTTTTTAGTTACTTTGGAAAAAAAAATATTTTTTTAGTTAATTTGGAAAAAAAAATATTTTTTTAGTTACTTTGGAAAAAAAATATTTTTTTAGTTACTTTGGAAAAAAAAATATTTTTTTAGTTACTTTGGAAAAAAAAATATTTTTTTAGTTACTTTGGAAATTTTTTTTTTTTTTTAATTACTTTGGAAAAAAAATATTTTTTTAGTTACTTTGGAAAAAAAAAAATTTTTTTAGTTACTTTGGAAAAAAAAATATTTTTTTAGTTACTTTGGAAAAAAAAATATTTTTTTAGTTACTTTGGAAAAAAAAATATTTTTTTAGTTACTTTGGAAAAAAAATTATTTTTTTAGTTACTTTGGAAAAAAAAATATTTTTTTAGTTTCTTTGGAAAAAAAAATTTGTTTTAGTTACTTTGGAAAAAAAAAATTTTTTTTAGTTACTTTGGAAAAAAATTACTTTTTTAGTTACTTTGGAAAAAAAAATATTTTTTTAGTTACTTTGGAAAAAAAGTTACTTTTTTAGTTACTTTGGAAAAAAAAATATTTTTTTAGTTACTTTGGAAAAAAAATATTTTTTTAGTTACTTTGGAAAAAAAAATATTTTTTTAGTTAATTTGGAAAAAAAAATATTTTTTTAGTTACTTTGGAAAAAAAATATTTTTTTAGTTACTTTGGAAAAAAAAATATTTTTTTAGTTACTTTGGAAATTTTTTTTTTTTTTTAATTACTTTGGAAAAAAAATATTTTTTTAGTTACTTTGGAAAAAAACAAATTTTTTTAGTTACTTTGGAAAAAAAAAATATTTTTTTAGTTACTTTGGAAAAAAAAATATTTTTTTAGTTACTTTGGAAAAAAAAATATTTTTTTAGTTACTTTGGAAAAAAAATTATTTTTTTAGTTACTTTGGAAAAAAAAATATTTTTTTAGTTTCTTTGGAAAAAAAAAATTTGTTTTAGTTACTTTGGAAAAAAAAAAATTTTTTTAGTTACTTTGGAAAAAAATTACTTTTTTAGTTACTTTGGAAAAAAAAATATTTTTTTAGTTACTTTGGAAAAAAAGTTACTTTTTTAGTTACTTTGGAAAAAAAAATATTTTTTTAGTTACTTTGGAAAAAAAATATTTTTTTAGTTACTTTGGAAAAAAAAAAATTTTTTTTAGTTACTTTGGAAAAAAAATATTTTTTTAGTTACTTTGGAAAAAAAAAAATTTTTTTAGTTACTTTGGAAAAAAAAATATTTTTTTAGTTACTTTGGAAAAAAAAATATTTTTTTAGGTACTTTGGAAAAAAATATTTTTTTTTAGTTACTTTGGAAAAAAAATATTTTTTTAGTTACTTTGGAAAAAAAAATATTTTTTTAGTTACTTTGGAAAAAAAAATATTTTTTTAGTTACTTTGGAAAAAAAAATATTTTTTTAGTTTCTTTGGAAAAATTTTTTTTTTTTTAGTTACTTTGGAAAAAAAAATATTTTTTTAGTTACTTTGGAAAAAAAATATTTTTTTAGTTACTTTGGAAAAAAAAATATTTTTTTAGTTACTTTGGAAAAAAAAATATTTTTTTAGTTACTTTGGAAATTTTTTTTTTTTTTAATTACTTTGGAAAAAAAATATTTTTTTAGTTACTTTGGAAAAAAACAAATTGTTTTAGTTACTTTGGAAAAAAAAAAATTTTTTTAGTTACTTTGGAAAAAAAAATATTTTTTTAGTTTCTTTGGAAAAAAAATATTTTTTTAGTTACTTTGGAAAAAAAATATTTTTTTAGTTACTTTGGAAAAAAAAATATTTTTTTAGTTACTTTGGAAAAAAAAATATTTTTTTAGTTACTTTGGAAAATAAAATATTTTTTTAGTTACTTTGGAAAAAAAATTATTTTTTTAGTTACTTTGGAAAAAAAATTATTTTTTTAGTTACTTTGGAAAAAAAAATATTTTTTTAGTTACTTTGGAAAAAAATTTTTTTTTTTAGTTACTTTGGAAAATAAAATATTTTTTTAGTTACTTTGGAAAAAAAAAAATTTTTTTAGTTACTTTGGAAAAAAAAATATTTTTTTAGTTACTTTGGAAAAAAAATTATTTTTTTAGTTACTTTGGAAAAAAAAATATTTTTTTTAGTTACTTTGGAAAAAAAAAAATTTTTTTAGTTACTTTGGAAAAAAAAAAATTTTTTTAGTTACTTTGGAAAAAAAAAAAATTTTTTAGTTACTTTGGAAAAAAAAAAATTTTTTTAGTTACTTTGGAAAAAAAAATATTTTTTTAGTTACTTTGGAAAAAAAAATATTTTTTTAGTTACTTTGGAAAAAAAAATATTTTTTTAGTTACTTTGGAAAAAAAAATATTTTTTTAGTTACTTTGGAAAAAAAAATATTTTTTTAGTTACTTTGGAAAAAAAATATTTTTTTAGTTACTTTGGAAAAAAAAATATTTTTTTAGTTACTTTGGAAAAAAAAATATTTTTTTAGTTACTTTGGAAAAAAAAATATTTTTTTAGTTTCTTTGGAAAATTTTTTTTTTTTTTAGTTACTTTGGAAAAAAAAATATTTTTTTAGTTACTTTGGAAAAAAAATATTTTTTTAGTTACTTTGGAAAAAAAGTTACTTTTTTAGTTACTTTGGAAAAAAAATATTTTTTTAGTTACTTTGGAAAAAAAAAAAAAAATTTTAGTTACTTTGGAAAAAAAATATTTTTTTAGTTACTTTGGAAAAAAAAATATTTTTTTAGTTACTTTGGAAAAAAAATATTTTTTTAGTTACTTTGGAAAAAAAAATATTTTTTTAGTTACTTTGGAAAAAAAAATATTTTTTTAGTTACTTTGGAAAAAAAAATATTTTTTTAGTTACTTTGGAAAAAAAAATATTTTTTTAGTTACTTTGGAAAAAAAAATATTTTTTTAGTTTCTTTGGAAAAAAAAAAAATTTTTTAGTTACTTTGGAAAAAAAATTTTTTTTTTAGTTACTTTGGAAAAAAAAATATTTTTTTAGTTACTTTGGAAAAAAAAAAATTTTTTTTAGTTACTTTGGAAAAAAAATATTTTTTTAGTTACTTTGGAAAAAAAAAATTTTTTTTAGTTACTTTGGAAAAAAAAATATTTTTTTAGTTACTTTGGAAAAAAAAATATTTTTTTAGTTAATTTGGAAAAAAAAATATTTTTTTAGTTACTTTGGAAAAAAAATATTTTTTTAGGTACTTTGGAAAAAAAAATATTTTTTTAGTTACTTTGGAAAAAAAAATATTTTTTTAGTTACTTTGGAAATTTTTTTTTTTTTTTAATTACTTTGGAAAAAAAATATTTTTTTAGTTACTTTGGAAAAAAAAATATTTTTTTAGTTACTTTGGAAAAAAAAATATTTTTTTAGTTACTTTGGAAAAAAAAATATTTTTTTAGTTACTTTGGAAAAAAAAATATTTTTTTAGTTACTTTGGAAAAAAAATTATTTTTTTAGTTACTTTGGAAAAAAAAATATTTTTTTAGTTTCTTTGGAAAAAAAAAATTTGTTTTAGTTACTTTGGAAAAAAAAAATTTTTTTTAGTTACTTTGGAAAAAAATTACTTTTTTAGTTACTTTGGAAAAAAAAATATTTTTTTAGTTACTTTGGAAAAAAAGTTACTTTTTTAGTTACTTTGGAAAAAAAAATATTTTTTTAGTTACTTTGGAAAAAAAATATTTTTTTAGTTACTTTGGAAAAAAAAATATTTTTTTAGTTAATTTGGAAAAAAAAATATTTTTTTAGTTACTTTGGAAAAAAAATATTTTTTTAGTTACTTTGGAAAAAAAAATATTTTTTTAGTTACTTTGGAAAAAAAAATATTTTTTTAGTTACTTTGGAATTTTTTTTTTTTTTTTAATTACTTTGGAAAAAAAATATTTTTTTAGTTACTTTGGAAAAAAACAAATTTTTTTAGTTACTTTGGAAAAAAAAATATTTTTTTAGTTACTTTGGAAAAAAAAATATTTTTTTAGTTACTTTGGAAAAAAAAATATTTTTTTAGTTACTTTGGAAAAAAAATTATTTTTTTAGTTACTTTGGAAAAAAAAATATTTTTTTAGTTTCTTTGGAAAAAAAAAATTTGTTTTAGTTACTTTGGAAAAAAAAAAATTTTTTTAGTTACTTTGGAAAAAAATTACTTTTTTAGTTACTTTGGAAAAAAAAATATTTTTTTAGTTACTTTGGAAAAAAAGTTACTTTTTTAGTTACTTTCGAAAAAAAAATATTTTTTTAGTTACTTTGGAAAAAAAAATTTTTTTTAGTTACTTTGGAAAAAAAAAAAAAAATTTTAGTTACTTTGGAAAAAAAATATTTTTTTAGTTACTTTGGAAAAAAAAAATTTTTTTTAGTTACTTTGGAAAAAAAAATATTTTTTTAGTTACTTTGGAAAAAAAAATATTTTTTTAGTTACTTTGGAAAAAAATATTTTTTTTTAGTTACTTTGGAAAAAAAATATTTTTTTAGTTACTTTGGAAAAAAAAATATTTTTTTAGTTACTTTGGAAAAAAAAATATTTTTTTAGTTACTTTGGAAAAAAAAAATATTTTTTTAGTTTCTTTGGAAAAATTTTTTTTTTTTTAGTTACTTTGGAAAAAAAAATATTTTTTTAGTTACTTTGGAAAAAAAATATTTTTTTAGTTACTTTGGGAAAAAAAATATTTTTTTAGTTACTTTGGAAAAAAAAATATTTTTTTAGTTACTTTGGAAATTTTTTTTTTTTTTAATTACTTTGGAAAAAAAATATTTTTTTAGTTACTTTGGAAAAAAACAAATTTTTTTAGTTACTTTGGAAAAAAAAAAATTTTTTTAGTTACTTTGGAAAAAAAAATATTTTTTTAGTTTCTTTGGAAAAAAAAAATTTTTTTAGTTACTTTGGAAAAAAAATATTTTTTTAGTTACTTTGGAAAAAAAAATATTTTTTTAGTTACTTTGGAAAAAAAAATATTTTTTTAGTTACTTTGGAAAATAAAATATTTTTTTAGTTACTTTGGAAAAAAAAATATTTTTTTAGTTACTTTGGAAAAAAAATTATTTTTTTAGTTACTTTGGAAAAAAAAATATTTTTTTAGTTACTTTGGAAAAAAAAATATTTTTTTAGTTTCTTTGGAAAAAAATTTTTTTTTTAGTTACTTTGGAAAAAAAATATTTTTTTAGTTACTTTGGAAAAAAAAATATTTTTTTAGTTACTTTGGAAAAAAAAATATTTTTTTAGTTACTTTGGAAAATAAAATATTTTTTTAGTTACTTTGGAAAAAAAATTATTTTTTTAGTTACTTTGGAAAAAAAATTATTTTTTTAGTTACTTGGAAAAAAAAATATTTTTTTAGTTACTTTGGAAAAAAAATTTTTTTTTTTAGTTACTTTGGAAAATAAAATATTTTTTTAGTTACTTTGGAAAAAAAAATATTTTTTTAGTTACTTTGGAAAAAAAAATATTTTTTTAGTTACTTTGGAAAAAAAAATATTTTTTTAGTTACTTTGGAAAAAAAATTATTTTTTTAGTTACTTTGGAAAAAAAAATATTTTTTTAGTTACTTTGGAAAAAAAAAAATTTTTTTAGTTACTTTGGAAAAAAAAATATTTTTTTAGTTTCTTTGGAAAATTTTTTTTTTTTTTAGTTACTTTGGAAAAAAAAAAAATTTTTTAGTTACTTTGGAAAAAATTTACTTTTTTAGTTACTTTGGAAAAAAAAATATTTTTTTAGTTACTTTGGAAAAAAAGTTACTTTTTTAGTTACTTTGGAAAAAAAAATATTTTTTTAGTTACTTTGGAAAAAAAATATTTTTTTAGTTACTTTGGAAAAAAAAATATTTTTTTAGTTACTTTGGAAAAAAAAATATTTTTTTAGTTACTTTGGAAAAAAAAAAAAATTTTTTAGTTACTTTGGAAAAAAAATATTTTTTTAGTTACTTTGGAAAAAAATATTTTTTTTTAGTTACTTTGGAAAAAAAAATATTTTTTTAGTTACTTTGGAAAAAAAATATTTTTTTAGTTACTTTGGAAAAAAAAATATTTTTTTAGTTACTTTGGAAAAAAAATATTTTTTTAGTTACTTTGGAAAAAAAAATATTTTTTTAGTTACTTTGGAAAAAAAAATATTTTTTTAGTTACTTTGGAAATTTTTTTTTTTTTTAATTACTTTGGAAAACAAATATTTTTTTAGTTACTTTGGAAAAAAACAAATTTTTTTAGTTACTTTGGAAAAAAAAATATTTTTTTAGTTACTTTGGAAAAAAAAATATTTTTTTAGTTACTTTGGAAAAAAAAATATTTTTTTAGTTACTTTGGAAAAAAAAATATTTTTTTAGTTACTTTGGAAAAAAAAATATTTTTTTAGTTTCTTTGGAAAAAAAAAAAATTTTTTAGTTACTTTGGAAAAAAAAATATTTTTTTAGTTACTTTGGAAAAAAAAAATTTTTTTTAGTTACTTTGGAAAAAAAATATTTTTTTAGTTACTTTGGAAAAAAAAATATTTTTTTAGTTACTTTGGAAAAAAAATATTTTTTTAGTTACTTTGGAAAAAAAAATATTTTTTTAGTTACTTTGGAAAAAAAAATATTTTTTTAGTTACTTTGGAAAAAAAATTATTTTTTTAGTTACTTTGGAAAAAAAAATATTTTTTTAGTTACTTTGGAAAAAAAAATATTTTTTTAGTTTCTTTGGAAAAAAAAAATTTTTTTAGTTACTTTGGAAAAAAAAAATTTTTTTTAGTTACTTTGGAAAAAAAAATATTTTTTTAGTTACTTTGGAAAAAAAAAAAAAATTTTTAGTTACTTTGGAAAAAAAATATTTTTTTAGTTACTTTGGAAAAAAAAAAATTTTTTTAGTTACTTTGGAAAAAAAAATATTTTTTTTAGTTACTTTGGAAAAAAAATATTTTTTTAGTTACTTTGGAAAAAAAAATATTTTTTTAGTTACTTTGGAAAAAAAATATTTTTTTAGTTACTTTGGAAAAAAAAATATTTTTTTAGTTACTTTGGAAAAAAAAATATTTTTTTAGTTACTTTGGAAAAAAAATTATTTTTTTAGTTACTTTGGAAAAAAAAATATTTTTTTAGTTACTTTGGAAAAAAAAATATTTTTTTAGTTTCTTTGGAAAAAAAAAATTTTTTTTAGTTACTTTGGAAAAAAAAAATTTTTTTTAGTTACTTTGGAAAAAAAAATATTTTTTTAGTTACTTTGGAAAAAAAAAAAATTTTTTTAGTTACTTTGGAAAAAAAATATTTTTTTAGTTACTTTGGAAAAAAAAAAATTTTTTTAGTTACTTTGGAAAAAAAAATATTTTTTTAGTTACTTTGGAAAAAAAAATATTTTTTTAGTTACTTTGGAAAAAAAAATATTTTTTTAGTTACTTTGGAAAAAAAATATTTTTTTAGTTACTTTGGAAAAAAAAATATTTTTTTAGTTACTTTGGAAAAAAAAATATTTTTTTAGTTACTTTGGAAATTTTTTTTTTTTTTTAATTACTTTGGAAAAAAAATATTTTTTTAGTTACTTTGGAAAAAAACAAATTTTTTTAGTTACTTTGGAAAAAAAAATATTTTTTTAGTTACTTTGGAAAAAAAAATATTTTTTTAGTTACTTTGGAAAAAAAAATATTTTTTTAGTTACTTTGGAAAAAAAAGTATTTTTTTAGTTACTTTGGAAAAAAAAATATTTTTTTAGTTTCTTTGGAAAAAAAAATATTTTTTTAGTTACTTTGGAAAAAAAATATTTTTTTAGTTACTTTGGAAAAAAAAAAAAATTTTTAGTTACTTTGGAAAAAAAATATTTTTTTAGTTACTTTGGAAAAAAAAATATTTTTTTAGTTACTTTGGAAAAAAAATATTTTTTTAGTTACTTTGGAAAAAAAAATATTTTTTTAGTTACTTTGGAAAAAAAAATATTTTTTTAGTTACTTTGGAAAAAAAAATATTTTTTTAGTTACTTTGGAAAAAAAAATATTTTTTTAGTTACTTTGGAAAAAAAAATATTTTTTTAGTTTCTTTGGAAAAAAAAATTTTTTTTTAGTTACTTTGGAAAAAAAAATTTTTTTTTAGTTACTTTGGAAAAAAAAATATTTTTTTAGTTACTTTGGAAAAAAAAAAATTTTTTTTAGTTACTTTGGAAAAAAAATATTTTTTAGTTACTTTGGAAAAAAAAAAAATTTTTTAGTTACTTTGGAAAAAAAATATTTTTTTAGTTACTTTGGAAAAAAAAATATTTTTTTAGTTACTTTGGAAAAAAATATATTTTTTTAGTTACTTTGGAAAAAAAATATTTTTTTAGTTACTTTGGAAAAAAAAATATTTTTTTAGTTACTTTGGAAAAAAAAATATTTTTTTAGTTACTTTGGAAATTTTTTTTTTTTTAATTACTTTGGAAAAAAAATATTTTTTTAGTTACTTTGGAAAAAAACAAATTTTTTTAGTTACTTTGGAAAAAAAAATATTTTTTTAGTTACTTTGGAAAAAAAAATATTTTTTTAGTTACTTTGGAAAAAAAAATATTTTTTTAGTTACTTTGGAAAAAAAATTATTTTTTTAGTTACTTTGGTAAAAAATTTACTTTTTTAGTTACTTTGGAAAAAAACAAATTTTTTTAGTTACTTTGGAAAAAAAAATATTTTTTTAGTTACTTTGGAAAAAAAAATATTTTTTTAGTTACTTTGGAAAAAAAAATATTTTTTTAGTTACTTTGGAAAAAAAAAATTTTTTTTAGTTACTTTGGAAAAAAAAATAATTTTTTAGTTACTTTGGAAAAAATTTACTTTTTTAGTTACTTTGGAAAAAAAAATATTTTTTTAGTTACTTTGGAAAAAAAGTTACTTTTTTAGTTACTTTGGAAAAAAAATATTTTTTTAGTTACTTTGGAAAAAAAAAAAAATTTTTTAGTTACTTTGGAAAAAAAATATTTTTTTAGTTACTTTGGAAAAAAAAATATTTTTTTAGTTACTTTGGAAAAAAAATATTTTTTTAGTTACTTTGGAAAAAAAAATATTTTTTTAGTTACTTTGGAAAAAAAAATATTTTTTTAGTTACTTTGGAAAAAAAATATTTTTTTAGTTACTTTGGAAAAAAAAATATTTTTTTAGTTACTTTGGAAATTTTTTTTTTTTTTAATTACTTTGGAAAAAAAATATTTTTTTAGTTACTTTGGAAAAAAACAAATTTTTTTAGTTACTTTGGAAAAAAAAATATTTTTTTAGTTACTTTGGAAAAAAAAATATTTTTTTAGTTACTTTGGAAAAAAAAATATTTTTTTAGTTACTTTGGAAAAAAAATTATTTTTTTAGTTACTTTGGTAAAAAATTTACTTTTTTAGTTACTTTGGAAAAAAACAAATTTTTTTAGTTACTTTGGAAAAAAAAATATTTTTTTAGTTACTTTGGAAAAAAAAATATTTTTTTAGTTACTTTGGAAAAAAAAATATTTTTTTAGTTACTTTGGAAAAAAAAAATTTTTTTTAGTTACTTTGGAAAAAAAAATAATTTTTTAGTTACTTTGGAAAAAATTTACTTTTTTAGTTACTTTGGAAAAAAAAATATTTTTTTAGTTACTTTGGAAAAAAAGTTACTTTTTTAGTTACTTTGGAAAAAAAAATTTTTTTTAGTTACTTTGGAAAAAAAAAAAATTTTTTTAGTTACTTTGGAAAAAAAATATTTTTTTAGTTACTTTGGAAAAAAAAATATTTTTTTAGTTTCTTTGGAAAAAAAAAAAAATTTTTAGTTACTTTGGAAAAAAAATTTTTTTTTTAGTTACTTTGGAAAAAAAAATATTTTTTTAGTTACTTTGGAAAAAAAAAAAAATTTTTTAGTTACTTTGGAAAAAAAATATTTTTTTAGTTACTTTGGAAAAAAAAAATTTTTTTTAGTTACTTTGGAAAAAAAAATATTTTTTTAGTTACTTTGGAAAAAAAAATATTTTTTTAGTTAATTTGGAAAAAAAAATATTTTTTTAGTTACTTTGGAAAAAAAATATTTTTTTAGTTACTTTGGAAAAAAAAATATTTTTTTAGTTACTTTGGAAAAAAAAATATTTTTTTAGTTACTTTGGAAATTTTTTTTTTTTTTTAATTACTTTGGAAAAAAAATATTTTTTTAGTTACTTTGGAAAAAAAAATATTTTTTTAGTTACTTTGGAAAAAAAAATATTTTTTTAGTTACTTTGGAAAAAAAAATATTTTTTTAGTTACTTTGGAAAAAAAAATATTTTTTTAGTTACTTTGGAAAAAAAAATATTTTTTTAGTTACTTTGGAAAAAAAAATATTTTTTTAGTTACTTTGGAAAAAAAATTATTTTTTTAGTTACTTTGGAAAAAAAAATATTTTTTTAGTTTCTTTGGAAAAAAAAAATTTGTTTTAGTTACTTTGGAAAAAAAAAATTTTTTTTAGTTACTTTGGAAAAAAATTACTTTTTTAGTTACTTTGGAAAAAAAAATATTTTTTTAGTTACTTTGGAAAAAAAGTTACTTTTTTAGTTACTTTGGAAAAAAAAATATTTTTTTAGTTACTTTGGAAAAAAAATATTTTTTTAGTTACTTTGGAAAAAAAAATATTTTTTTAGTTAATTTGGAAAAAAAAATATTTTTTTAGTTACTTTGGAAAAAAAATATTTTTTTAGTTACTTTGGAAAAAAAAATATTTTTTTAGTTACTTTGGAAAAAAAATATTTTTTTAGTTACTTTGGAAATTTTTTTTTTTTTTTAATTACTTTGGAAAAAAAATATTTTTTTAGTTACTTTGGAAAAAAACAAATTTTTTTAGTTACTTTGGAAAAAAAAATATTTTTTTAGTTACTTTGGAAAAAAAAATATTTTTTTAGTTACTTTGGAAAAAAAAAATTTTTTTTAGTTACTTTGGAAAAAAAATTATTTTTTTAGTTACTTTGGAAAAAAAAATATTTTTTTAGTTTCTTTGGAAAAAAAAAATTTGTTTTAGTTACTTTGGAAAAAAAAAAATTTTTTTAGTTACTTTGGAAAAAAATTACTTTTTTAGTTACTTTGGAAAAAAAAATATTTTTTTAGTTACTTTGGAAAAAAAGTTACTTTTTTAGTTACTTTGGAAAAAAAAATATTTTTTTAGTTACTTTGGAAAAAAAATATTTTTTTAGTTACTTTGGAAAAAAAAAAAAATTTTTTAGTTACTTTGGAAAAAAAATATTTTTTTAGTTACTTTGGAAAAAAAAAATTTTTTTTAGTTACTTTGGAAAAAAAAATATTTTTTTAGTTACTTTGGAAAAAAAAATATTTTTTTAGTTACTTTGGAAAAAAATATTTTTTTTTAGTTACTTTGGAAAAAAAATATTTTTTTAGTTACTTTGGAAAAAAAAATATTTTTTTAGTTACTTTGGAAAAAAAAATATTTTTTTAGTTACTTTGGAAAAAAAAATATTTTTTTAGTTTCTTTGGAAAATTTTTTTTTTTTTTAGTTACTTTGGAAAAAAAAATATTTTTTTAGTTACTTTGGAAAAAAAATATTTTTTTAGTTACTTTGGAAAAAAAAATATTTTTTTAGTTACTTTGGAAAAAAAAATATTTTTTTAGTTACTTTGGAAATTTTTTTTTTTTTAATTACTTTGGAAAAAAAAATTTTTTTTAGTTACTTTGGAAAAAAACAAATTTTTTTAGTTACTTTGGAAAAAAAAAAATTTTTTTAGTTACTTTGGAAAAAAAAATATTTTTTTAGTTTCTTTGGAAAAAAAAAATTTTTTTAGTTACTTTGGAAAAAAAATATTTTTTTAGTTACTTTGGAAAAAAAAATATTTTTTTAGTTACTTTGGAAAAAAAAATATTTTTTTAGTTACTTTGGAAAATAAAATATTTTTTTAGTTACTTTGGAAAAAAAATTATTTTTTTAGTTACTTTGGAAAAAAAATTATTTTTTTAGTTACTTTGGAAAAAAAAAAATTTTTTTAGTTACTTTGGAAAAAAATTTTTTTTTTTAGTTACTTTGGAAAATAAAATATTTTTTTAGTTACTTTGGAAAAAAAATAATTTTTTTAGTTACTTTGGAAAAAAAAATATTTTTTTAGTTACTTTGGAAAAAAAATTATTTTTTTAGTTACTTTGGAAAAAAAAATATTTTTTTTAGTTACTTTGGAAAAAAAAAAATTTTTTTAGTTACTTTGGAAAAAAAAATATTTTTTTAGTTACTTTGGAAAAAAATATATTTTTTTAGTTACTTTGGAAAAAAAAAAAAATTTTTTAGTTACTTTGGAAAAAAAAATTTTTTTTTAGTTACTTTGGAAAAAAAAATATTTTTTTAGTTACTTTGGAAAAAAAAAATTTTTTTAGTTACTTTGGAAAAAAAAATATTTTTTTAGTTACTTTGGAAAAAAAAATATTTTTTTAGTTACTTTGGAAAAAAAAATATTTTTTTTAGTTACTTTGGAAAAAAAAATATTTTTTTTAGTTACTTTGGAAAAAAAAATATTTTTTTAGTTTCTTTGGAAAAAAAAATATTTTTTTAGTTACTTTGGAAAAAAAAATATTTTTTTAGTTACTTTGGAAAAAAAAATATTTTTTTAGTTACTTTGGAAAAAAAAATATTTTTTTAGTTACTTTGGAAAAAAAATATTTTTTTAGTTACTTTGGAAAAAAAATATTTTTTTAGTTACTTTGGAAAAAAAAATATTTTTTTAGTTACTTTGGAAAAAAAAATATTTTTTTAGTTTCTTTGGAAAATTTTTTTTTTTTTTAGTTACTTTGGAAAAAAAAATATTTTTTTAGTTACTTTGGAAAAAAAATATTTTTTTAGTTACTTTGGAAAAAAAAATATTTTTTTAGTTACTTTGGAAAAAAAAATATTTTTTTAGTTACTTTGGAAATTTTTTTTTTTTTTTAATTACTTTGGAAAAAAAATATTTTTTTAGTTACTTTGGAAAAAAAATTATTTTTTTAGTTACTTTGGAAAAAAAAATATTTTTTTAGTTTCTTTGGAAAAAAAAAATTTGTTTTAGTTACTTTGGAAAAAAAAAAATTTTTTTAGTTACTTTGGAAAAAAATTACTTTTTTAGTTACTTTGGAAAAAAAAATATTTTTTTAGTTACTTTGGAAAAAAAGTTACTTTTTTAGTTACTTTGGAAAAAAAAATATTTTTTTAGTTACTTTGGAAAAAAAAAATTTTTTTAGTTACTTTGGAAAAAAAAAAAATTTTTTTAGTTACTTTGGAAAAAAAATATTTTTTTAGTTACTTTGGAAAAAAAAAAATTTTTTTAGTTACTTTGGAAAAAAAAATATTTTTTTAGTTACTTTGGAAAAAAAAATATTTTTTTAGTTACTTTGGAAAAAAATATTTTTTTTTAGTTACTTTGGAAAAAAAATATTTTTTTAGTTACTTTGGAAAAAAAAATATTTTTTTAGTTACTTTGGAAAAAAAAATATTTTTTTAGTTACTTTGGAAAAAAAAATATTTTTTTAGTTTCTTTGGAAATTTTTTTTTTTTTTTAGTTACTTTGGAAAAAAAAATATTTTTTTAGTTACTTTGGAAAAAAAATATTTTTTTAGTTACTTTGGAAAAAAAAATATTTTTTTTGTTACTTTGGAAAAAAAAATATTTTTTTAGTTACTTTGGAAATTTTTTTTTTTTTTAATTACTTTGGAAAAAAAATATTTTTTTAGTTACTTTGGAAAAAAACAAATTTTTTTAGTTACTTTGGAAAAAAAAATTTTTTTTTAGTTACTTTGGAAAAAAAAATATTTTTTTAGTTTCTTTGGAAAAAAAAAAAATTTTTAGTTACTTTGGAAAAAAAATATTTTTTTAGTTACTTTGGAAAAAAAAATATTTTTTTAGTTACTTTGGAAAAAAAAATATTTTTTTAGTTACTTTGGAAAATAAAATATTTTTTTAGTTACTTTGGAAAAAAAATTATTTTTTTAGTTACTTTGGAAAAAAAATTATTTTTTTAGTTACTTTGGAAAAAAAAATATTTTTTTAGTTACTTTGGAAAAAAATTTTTTTTTTTAGTTACTTTGGAAAATAAAATATTTTTTTAGTTACTTTGGAAAAAAAATAATTTTTTTAGTTACTTTGGAAAAAAAAATATTTTTTTAGTTACTTTGGAAAAAAAATTATTTTTTTAGTTACTTTGGAAAAAAAAATATTTTTTTTAGTTACTTTGGAAAAAAAAAATTTTTTTTAGTTACTTTGGAAAAAAAAATATTTTTTTAGTTACTTTGGAAAAAAAAATATTTTTTTAGTTACTTTGGAAAAAAAAATATTTTTTTAGTTACTTTGGAAAAAAAAAATTTTTTTTAGTTACTTTGGAAAAAAAAATATTTTTTTAGTTACTTTGGAAAAAAAAATATTTTTTTAGTTACTTTGGAAAAAAAAATATTTTTTAGTTACTTTGGAAAAAAAATATTTTTTTAGTTACTTTGGAAAAAAAATATTTTTTTAGTTACTTTGGAAAAAAAAATATTTTTTTAGTTACTTTGGAAAATAAAATATTTTTTTAGTTACTTTGGAAAAAAAATTATTTTTTTAGTTACTTTGGAAAAAAAAATATTTTTTTAGTTACTTTGGAAAAAAAAATATTTTTTTAGTTACTTTGGAAATTTTTTTTTTTTTTTAGTTACTTTGGAAAAAAAATATTTTTTTAGTTACTTTGGAAAAAAAAATATTTTTTTAGTTTCTTTGGAAAAAAAAAATTTTTTTTAGTTACTTTGGAAAAAAAAATATTTTTTTAGTTACTTTGGGAAAAAAATATTGTTTTAGTTACTTTGGAAAAAAAAAAAATTTTTTTAGTTACTTTTGAAAAAAAATATTTTTTTAGTTACTTTGGAAAAAAAAATATTTTTTTAGTTACTTTGGAAAAAAAATATTTTTTTAGTTACTTTGGAAAAAAAAATATTTTTTTAGTTACTTTGGAAAAAAAAATATTTTTTTAGTTACTTTGGAAAAAAATATATTTTTTTAGTTACTTTGGAAAAAAAAATATTTTTTTAGTTTCTTTGGAAAAAAAAATTTTTTTTTAGTTACTTTGGAAAAAAAAATATTTTTTTAGTTACTTTGGAAAAAAAAATATTTTTTTAGTTACTTTGGAAAAAAAAATATTTTTTTAGTTACTTTGGAAAAAAAAATATTTTTTTAGTTACTTTGGAAATTTTTTTTTTTTTTTAATTACTTTGGAAAAAAAATATTTTTTTAGTTACTTTGGAAAAAAAATTATTTTTTTAGTTACTTTGGAAAAAAAAATATTTTTTTAGTTTCTTTGGAAAAAAAAAATTTGTTTTAGTTACTTTGGAAAAAAAAAAAATTTTTTAGTTACTTTGGAAAAAAATTACTTTTTTAGTTACTTTGGAAAAAAAAATATTTTTTTAGTTACTTTGGAAAAAAAGTTACTTTTTTAGTTACTTTGGAAAAAAAAATATTTTTTTAGTTACTTTGGAAAAAAAATATTTTTTTAGTTACTTTGGAAAAAAAAAAAAATTTTTTAGTTACTTTGGAAAAAAAATATTTTTTTAGTTACTTTGGAAAAAAAAAATTTTTTTTAGTTACTTTGGAAAAAAAAATATTTTTTTAGTTACTTTGGAAAAAAAAATATTTTTTTAGTTACTTTGGAAAAAAATATTTTTTTTTAGTTACTTTGGAAAAAAAATATTTTTTTAGTTACTTTGGAAAAAAAAATATTTTTTTAGTTACTTTGGAAAAAAAAATATTTTTTTAGTTACTTTGGAAAAAAAAATATTTTTTTAGTTTCTTTGGAAATTTTTATTTTTTTTTAGTTACTTTGGAAAAAAAAATATTTTTTTAGTTACTTTGGAAAAAAAATATTTTTTTAGTTACTTTGGAAAAAAAAATATTTTTTTAGTTACTTTGGAAAAAAAAATATTTTTTTAGTTACTTTGGAAATTTTTTTTTTTTTTAATTACTTTGGAAAAAAAATATTTTTTTAGTTACTTTGGAAAAAAACAAATTTTTTTAGTTACTTTGGAAAAAAAAAATTTTTTTTAGTTACTTTGGAAAAAAAAATATTTTTTTAGTTTCTTTGGAAAAAAAAAATTTTTTTAGTTACTTTGGAAAAAAAATATTTTTTTAGTTACTTTGGAAAAAAAAATATTTTTTTAGTTACTTTGGAAAAAAAAATATTTTTTTAGTTACTTTGGAAAATAAAATATTTTTTTAGTTACTTTGGAAAAAAAATTATTTTTTTAGTTACTTTGGAAAAAAAATTATTTTTTTAGTTACTTTGGAAAAAAAAATATTTTTTTAGTTACTTTGGAAAAAAATTTTTTTTTTTAGTTACTTTGGAAAATAAAATATTTTTTTAGTTACTTTGGAAAAAAAATAATTTTTTTAGTTACTTTGGAAAAAAAATTATTTTTTTAGTTACTTTGGAAAAAAAATTATTTTTTTAGTTACTTTGGAAAAAAAAATATTTTTTTTAGTTACTTTGGAAAAAAAAAATTTTTTTTAGTTACTTTGGAAAAAAAAATATTTTTTTAGTTACTTTGGAAAAAAAAATATTTTTTTAGTTACTTTGGAAAAAAAAAAAAATTTTTTAGTTACTTTGGGAAAAAAAATATTTTTTTAGTTACTTTGGAAAAAAAAATATTTTTTTAGTTACTTTGGAAAAAAAAAATTTTTTTTAGTTACTTTGGAAAAAAAAATATTTTTTTAGTTACTTTGGAAAAAAAAATATTTTTTTAGTTACTTTGGAAAAAAAAATATTTTTTAGTTACTTTGGAAAAAAAATATTTTTTTAGTTACTTTGGAAAAAAAATATTTTTTTAGTTACTTTGGAAAAAAAAATATTTTTTTAGTTACTTTGGAAAATAAAATATTTTTTTAGTTACTTTGGAAAAAAAATTATTTTTTTAGTTACTTTGGAAAAAAAAATATTTTTTTAGTTACTTTGGAAAAAAAAATATTTTTTTAGTTACTTTGGAAATTTTTTTTTTTTTTTAGTTACTTTGGAAAAAAAATATTTTTTTAGTTACTTTGGAAAAAAAAATATTTTTTTAGTTTCTTTGGAAAAAAAAAATTTTTTTTAGTTACTTTGGAAAAAAAAATATTTTTTTAGTTACTTTGGGAAAAAAATATTGTTTTAGTTACTTTGGAAAAAAAAAAAAATTTTTTTAGTTACTTTTGAAAAAAAATATTTTTTTAGTTACTTTGGAAAAAAAAATATTTTTTTAGTTACTTTGGAAAAAAAATATTTTTTTAGTTACTTTGGAAAAAAAAATATTTTTTTAGTTACTTTGGAAAAAAAAATATTTTTTTAGTTACTTTGGAAAAAAATATATTTTTTTAGTTACTTTGGAAAAAAAAATATTTTTTTAGTTTCTTTGGAAAAAAAATTTTTTTTTTAGTTACTTTGGAAAAAAAAATATTTTTTTAGTTACTTTGGAAAAAAAAATATTTTTTTAGTTACTTTGGAAAAAAAAATATTTTTTTAGTTTCTTTGGAAAAAAAAAAATTTTTTAGTTACTTTGGAAAAAAAAATATTTTTTTAGTTACTTTGGAAAAAAAAATATTTTTTTAGTTACTTTGGAAAAAAAAAAATTTTTTTTAGTTACTTTGGAAAAAAAAATATTTTTTTAGTTACTTTGGAAAAAAAAATATTTTTTTAGTTACTTTGGAAAAAAAATTTTTTTTTTTAGTTACTTTGGAAAAAAAATATTTTTTTAGTTACTTTGGAAAAAAAAATATTTTTTTAGTTACTTTGGAAAAAAAAATATTTTTTTAGTTACTTTGGAAAAAAAATATTTTTTTAGTTACTTTGGAAAAAAAAATATTTTTTTAGTTACTTTGGAAAAAAAAATATTTTTTTAGTTACTTTGGAAAAAAAAATATTTTTTTAGTTACTTTGGAAATTTTTTTTTTTTTTTAATTACTTTGGAAAAAAAATATTTTTTTAGTTACTTTGGAAAAAAACAAAATTTTTTAGTTACTTTGGAAAAAAAACATTTTTTTTAGTTACTTTGGAAAAAAAAATATTTTTTTAGTTTCTTTGGAAAAAAAAAAAATTTTTTAGTTACTTTGGAAAAAAAAATATTTTTTTAGTTACTTTGGAAAAAAAAATATTTTTTTAGTTACTTTGGAAAAAAAAATATTTTTTTAGTTACTTTGGAAAAAAAATTATTTTTTTAGTTACTTTGGAAAAAAAAATATTTTTTTAGTTACTTTGGAAAGACAAATATTTTTTTAGTTACTTTGGAAAAAAAAATATTTTTTTAGTTACTTTGGAAAAAAAAATATTTTTTTAGTTACTTTGGAAAAAAATATATTTTTTTAGTTACTTTGGAAAAAAAAATATTTTTTTAGTTTCTTTGGAAAAAAAATTTTTTTTTTAGTTACTTTGGAAAAAAAAATATTTTTTTAGTTACTTTGGAAAAAAAAATATTTTTTTAGTTACTTTGGAAAAAAAAATATTTTTTTAGTTTCTTTGGAAAAAAAAAAATTTTTTTAGTTACTTTGGAAAAAAAAATATTTTTTTAGTTACTTTGGAAAAAAAAATATTTTTTTAGTTACTTTGGAAAAAAAAAAATTTTTTTTAGTTACTTTGGAAAAAAAAATATATTTTTTAGTTACTTTGGAAAAAAAAATATTTTTTTAGTTACTTTGGAAAAAAAAAATTTTTTTTTAGTTACTTTGGAAAAAAAATATTTTTTTAGTTACTTTGGAAAAAAAAATATTTTTTTAGTTACTTTGGAAAAAAAAATATTTTTTTAGTTACTTTGGAAAAAAAAATATTTTTTTAGTTACTTTGGAAAAAAAAATATTTTTTTAGTTACTTTGGAAAAAAAAATATTTTTTTAGTTACTTTGGAAAAAAAAATATTTTTTTAGTTACTTTGGAAATTTTTTTTTTTTTTTAATTACTTTGGAAAAAAAATATTTTTTTAGTTACTTTGGAAAAAAACAAAAATTTTTAGTTACTTTGGAAAAAAAAAATTTTTTTTAGTTACTTTGGAAAAAAAAATATTTTTTTAGTTTCTTTGGAAAAAAAAAAAAATTTTAGTTACTTTGGAAAAAAAAATATTTTTTTAGTTACTTTGGAAAAAAAAATATTTTTTTAGTTACTTTGGAAAAAAAAATATTTTTTTAGTTACTTTGGAAAAAAAATTATTTTTTTAGTTACTTTGGAAAAAAAAATATTTTTTTAGTTACTTTGGAAAGACAAATATTTTTTTAGTTACTTTGGAAAAAAAAATATTTTTTTAGTTACTTTGGAAAAAAAAATATTTTTTTAGTTACTTTGGAAAAAAAAATATTTTTTTAGTTACTTTGGAAAAAAAAATATTTTTTTAGTTTCTTTGGAAAAAAAAATTTTTTTTTAGTTACTTTGGAAAAAAAAAAATTTTTTTAGTTACTTTGGAAAAAAAAATATTTTTTTAGTTTCTTTGGAAAAAAAAAAATTTTTTTAGTTACTTTGGAAAAAAAAATATTTTTTTAGTTACTTTGGAAAAAAAAATATTTTTTTAGTTACTTTGGAAAAAAAATTATTTTTTTAGTTACTTTGGAAAAAAAAATATTTTTTTAGTTACTTTGGAAAAAAAAATATTTTTTTAGTTACTTTGGAAAAAAAAATATTTTTTTAGTTACTTTGGAAATTTTTTTTTTTTTTTAATTACTTTGGAAAAAAAATATTTTTTTAGTTACTTTGGAAAAAAACAAAAATTTTTAGTTACTTTGGAAAAAAAAATTTTTTTTAGTTACTTTGGAAAAAAAAATATTTTTTTAGTTTCTTTGGAAAAAAAAAAAAATTTTTAGTTACTTTGGAAAAAAAAATATTTTTTTAGTTACTTTGGAAAAAAAAATATTTTTTTAGTTACTTTGGAAAAAAAAATATTTTTTTAGTTACTTTGGAAAAAAAATTATTTTTTTAGTTACTTTGGAAAAAAAAATATTTTTTTAGTTACTTTGGAAAGACAAATATTTTTTTAGTTACTTTGGAAAAAAAAATATTTTTTTAGTTACTTTGGGAAAAAAAATATTTTTTTAGTTACTTTGGAAAAAAAAATATTTTTTTAGTTACTTTGGAAAAAAAAATATTTTTTTAGTTTCTTTGGAAAAAAAAATTTTTTTTTAGTTACTTTGGAAAAAAAAAAATTTTTTTAGTTACTTTGGAAAAAAAAATATTTTTTTAGTTTCTTTGGAAAAAAAAAAATTTTTTTAGTTACTTTGGAAAAAAAAATATTTTTTTAGTTACTTTGGAAAAAAAAATATTTTTTTAGTTACTTTGGAAAAAAAATTATTTTTTTAGTTACTTTGGAAAAAAAAATATTTTTTTAGTTACTTTGGAAAAAAAAATATTTTTTTAGTTACTTTGGAAAAAAAAATATTTTTTTAGTTACTTTGGAAAAAAAAATATTTTTTTAGTTACTTTGGAAAAAAAAATATTTTTTTAGTTACTTTGGAAAAAAAAATATTTTTTTAGTTTCTTTGGAAAAAAAATATTTTTTTAGTTACTTTGGAAAAAAAAATATTTTTTTAGTTACTTTGGAAAAAAAATATTTTTTTAGTTACTTTGGAAAAAAAAATATTTTTTTAGTTACTTTGGAAAAAAAAATTTTTTTTTAGTTACTTTGGAAAAAAAAATATTTTTTTAGTTACTTTGGAAAAAAAATATTTTTTTAGTTACTTTGGAAAAAAAAATATTTTTTTAGTTACTTTGGAAAAAAAAAATTTTTTTTAATTACTTTGGAAAAAAAATATTTTTTTAGTTACTTTGGAAAAAAAAAATTTTTTTTAGTTACTTTGGAAAAAAAAATATTTTTTTAGTTTCTTTGGAAAAAAAAAATTTTTTTTAGTTACTTTGGAAAAAAAAATATTTTTTTAGTTACTTTGGAAAAAAAAATATTTTTTTAGTTTCTTTGGAAAATTTTTTTTTTTTTTAGTTACTTTGGAAAAAAAAATATTTTTTTAGTTACTTTGGAAAAAAAAATATTTTTTTAGTTACTTTGGAAAAAAAAATATTTTTTTAGTTACTTTGGAAAAAAAAATATTTTTTTAGTTACTTTGGAAAAAAAAATATTTTTTTAGTTACTTTGGAAAAAAAAATATTTTTTTTAGTTACTTTGGAAAAAAAAATATTTTTTTTAGTTACTTTGGAAAAAAAAATATTTTTTTAGTTTCTTTGGAAAAAAAAATATTTTTTTAGTTACTTTGGAAAAAAAAATATTTTTTTAGTTACTTTGGAAAAAAAAATATTTTTTTAGTTACTTTGGAAAAAAAAATATTTTTTTAGTTACTTTGGAAAAAAAAATATTTTTTTAGTTACTTTGGAAAAAAAATATTTTTTTAGTTACTTTGGAAAAAAATATATTTTTTTAGTTACTTTGGAAAAAAAAATATTTTTTTAGTTACTTTGGAAAAAAAAATATTTTTTTAGTTACTTTGGAAAAAAAATATTTTTTTAGTTACTTTGGAAAAAAAAATATTTTTTTAGTTACTTTGGAAAAAAAAATATTTTTTTAGTTACTTTGGAAAAAAAAATATTTTTTTAGTTACTTTGGAAAAAAAAAATTTTTTTTAGTTACTTTGGAAAAAAAAAATTTTTTTTTAGTTACTTTGGAAAAAAAATATTTTTTTAGTTACTTTGGAAAAAAAAATATTTTTTTAGTTACTTTGGAAAAAAAAATATTTTTTTAGTTACTTTGGAAAAAAAATATTTTTTTAGTTACTTTGGAAAAAAAAATATTTTTTTAGTTACTTTGGAAAAAAAAATATTTTTTTAGTTACTTTGGAAAAAAAAATATTTTTTTAGTTACTTTGGAATTTTTTTTTTTTTTTAATTACTTTGGAAAAAAAATATTTTTTTAGTTACTTTGGAAAAAAACAAAATTTTTTAGTTACTTTGGAAAAAAAAAAATTTTTTTAGTTACTTTGGAAAAAAAAATATTTTTTTAGTTTCTTTGGAAAAAAAAATTTTTTTTAGTTACTTTGGAAAAAAAATATTTTTTTAGTTACTTTGGAAAAAAAAATATTTTTTTAGTTACTTTGGAAAAAAAAATATTTTTTTAGTTACTTTGGAAAATAAAATATTTTTTTAGTTACTTTGGAAAAAAAAATATTTTTTTAGTTACTTTGGAAAAAAAAATATTTTTTTAGTTACTTTGGAAAAAAAAATATTTTTTTAGTTACTTTGGAAAAAAAATTTTTTTTTTAGTTACTTTGGAAAAAAAATATTTTTTTAGTTACTTTGGAAAAAAAAATATTTTTTTAGTTTCTTTGGAAAAAAAAAAAATTTTTTAGTTACTTTGGAAAAAAAATATTTTTTTAGTTACTTTGGAAAAAAAAATATTTTTTTAGTTACTTTGGAAAAAAAAATATTTTTTTTAGTTACTTTGGAAAAAAAATATTTTTTTAGTTACTTTGGAAAAAAAAATATTTTTTTAGTTACTTTGGAAAAAAAATATTTTTTTAGTTACTTTGGAAAAAAAAATATTTTTTTAGTTACTTTGGAAAAAAAAATATTTTTTTAGTTACTTTGGAAAAAAAATTATTTTTTTAGTTACTTTGGAAAAAAAAATATTTTTTTAGTTACTTTGGAAAAAAAATTATTTTTTTAGTTACTTTGGAAAAAAAAATATTTTTTTAGTTACTTTGGAAAAAAAAATATTTTTTTAGTTACTTTGGAAAAAAAAATATTTTTTTAGTTACTTTGGAAAAAAAAATATTTTTTTAGTTTCTTTGGAAAAAAAATATTTTTTTAGTTACTTTGGAAAAAAAAATATTTTTTTAGTTACTTTGGAAAAAAAATATTTTTTTAGTTACTTTGGAAAAAAAAATTTTTTTTTAGTTACTTTGGAAAAAAAAATTTTTTTTTAGTTACTTTGGAAAAAAAAATATTTTTTTAGTTACTTTGGAAAAAAAATATTTTTTTAGTTACTTTGGAAAAAAAAAAATTTTTTTAGTTACTTTGGAAAAAAAAAATTTTTTTTAATTACTTTGGAAAAAAAATATTTTTTTAGTTACTTTGGAAAAAAAAAATTTTTTTTAGTTACTTTGGAAAAAAAAATATTTTTTTAGTTTCTTTGGAAAAAAAAAATTTTTTTTAGTTACTTTGGAAAAAAAAATATTTTTTTAGTTACTTTGGAAAAAAAAATATTTTTTTAGTTTCTTTGGAAATTTTTTTTTTTTTTTAGTTACTTTGGAAAAAAAAATATTTTTTTAGTTACTTTGGAAAAAAAAATATTTTTTTAGTTACTTTGGAAAAAAAAATATTTTTTTAGTTACTTTGGAAAAAAAAATATTTTTTTAGTTACTTTGGAAAAAAAAATATTTTTTTAGTTACTTTGGAAAAAAAAATATTTTTTTTAGTTACTTTGGAAAAAAAAATATTTTTTTTAGTTACTTTGGAAAAAAAAATATTTTTTTAGTTTCTTTGGAAAAAAAAATATTTTTTTAGTTACTTTGGAAAAAAAAATATTTTTTTAGTTACTTTGGAAAAAAAAATATTTTTTTAGTTACTTTGGAAAAAAAAATATTTTTTTAGTTACTTTGGAAAAAAAAATATTTTTTTAGTTACTTTGGAAAAAAAATATTTTTTTAGTTACTTTGGAAAAAAAAATATTTTTTTAGTTACTTTGGAAAAAAAAATATTTTTTTAGTTACTTTGGAAAAAAAAATATTTTTTTAGTTACTTTGGAAAAAAAATATTTTTTTAGTTACTTTGGAAAAAAAAATATTTTTTTAGTTACTTTGGAAAAAAAAATATTTTTTTAGTTACTTTGGAAAAAAAAATATTTTTTTAGTTACTTTGGAAAAAAAAAATTTTTTTTAGTTACTTTGGAAAAAAAAAATTTTTTTTTAGTTACTTTGGAAAAAAAATATTTTTTTAGTTACTTTGGAAAAAAAAATATTTTTTTAGTTACTTTGGAAAAAAAAATATTTTTTTAGTTACTTTGGAAAAAAAATATTTTTTTAGTTACTTTGGAAAAAAATATATTTTTTTAGTTACTTTGGAAAAAAAAATATTTTTTTAGTTACTTTGGAAAAAAAAATATTTTTTTAGTTACTTTGGAATTTTTTTTTTTTTTTTAATTACTTTGGAAAAAAAATATTTTTTTAGTTACTTTGGAAAAAAACAAAATTTTTTAGTTACTTTGGAAAAAAAAAAAATTTTTTAGTTACTTTGGAAAAAAAAATATTTTTTTAGTTTCTTTGGAAAAAAAAATTTTTTTTAGTTACTTTGGAAAAAAAATATTTTTTTAGTTACTTTGGAAAAAAAAATATTTTTTTAGTTACTTTGGAAAAAAAAATATTTTTTTAGTTACTTTGGAAAATAAAATATTTTTTTAGTTACTTTGGAAAAAAAAATATTTTTTTAGTTACTTTGGAAAAAAAAATATTTTTTTAGTTACTTTGGAAAAAAAAATATTTTTTTAGTTACTTTGGAAAAAAAATTTTTTTTTTAGTTACTTTGGAAAAAAAATATTTTTTTAGTTACTTTGGAAAAAAAAATATTTTTTTAGTTTCTTTGGAAAAAAAAAATTGTTTTAGTTACTTTGGAAAAAAAATATTTTTTTAGTTACTTTGGAAAAAAAAATATTTTTTTAGTTACTTTGGAAAAAAAAATATTTTTTTTAGTTACTTTGGAAAAAAAATATTTTTTTAGTTACTTTGGAAAAAAAAATATTTTTTTAGTTACTTTGGAAAAAAAATATTTTTTTAGTTACTTTGGAAAAAAAAATATTTTTTTAGTTACTTTGGAAAAAAAAATATTTTTTTAGTTACTTTGGAAAAAAAAATATTTTTTTAGTTACTTTGGAAAAAAAAAAAAATTTTTAGTTTCTTTGGAAAAAAAAATTTTTTTTTAGTTACTTTGGAAAAAAAAATATTTTTTTAGTTACTTTGGAAAAAAAAATATTTTTTTAGTTACTTTGGAAAAAAAAATATTTTTTTAGTTACTTTGGAAAAAAAAAATTTTTTTTAGTTACTTTGGAAAAAAAAAAATTTTTTTTAGTTACTTTGGAAAAAAAATATTTTTTTAGTTACTTTGGAAAAAAAAATATTTTTTTAGTTACTTTGGAAAAAAAAATATTTTTTTAGTTACTTTGGAAAAAAAATATTTTTTTAGTTACTTTGGAAAAAAAAATATTTTTTTAGTTACTTTGGAAAAAAAAATATTTTTTTAGTTACTTTGGAAAAAAACAAAATTTTTTAGTTACTTTGGAAAAAAAAAAATTTTTTTAGTTACTTTGGAAAAAAAAATATTTTTTTAGTTTCTTTGGAAAAAAAAAATTTTTTTAGTTACTTTGGAAAAAAAATATTTTTTTAGTTACTTTGGAAAAAAAAATATTTTTTTAGTTACTTTGGAAAAAAAAATATTTTTTTAGTTACTTTGGAAAATAAAATATTTTTTTAGTTACTTTGGAAAAAAAAATATTTTTTTAGTTACTTTGGAAAAAAAAATATTTTTTTAGTTACTTTGGAAAAAAAAATATTTTTTTAGTTACTTTGGAAAAAAATTTTTTTTTTTAGTTACTTTGGAAAAAAAAATATTTTTTTAGTTACTTTGGAAAAAAAAATATTTTTTTAGTTTCTTTGGAAAAAAAAAAAATTTTTTAGTTACTTTGGAAAAAAAATATTTTTTTAGTTACTTTGGAAAAAAAAATATTTTTTTAGTTACTTTGGAAAAAAAAATATTTTTTTTAGTTACTTTGGAAAAAAAATATTTTTTTAGTTACTTTGGAAAAAAAAATATTTTTTTAGTTACTTTGGAAAAAAAATATTTTTTTAGTTACTTTGGAAAAAAAAATATTTTTTTAGTTACTTTGGAAAAAAAAATATTTTTTTAGTTACTTTGGAAAAAAAAATATTTTTTTAGTTACTTTGGAAAAAAAAAATTTTTTTTAGTTTCTTTGGAAAAAAAAATTTTTTTTTAGTTACTTTGGAAAAAAAAATATTTTTTTAGTTACTTTGGAAAAAAAAATATTTTTTTAGTTACTTTGGAAAAAAAAATTTTTTTTTAGTTTCTTTGGAAAAAAAAATTTTTTTTTAGTTACTTTGGAAAAAAAAAATTTTTTTTAGTTTCTTTGGAAAAAAATTTTTTTTTTAGTTACTTTGGAAAAAAAAATATTTTTTTAGTTTCTTTGGAAAAAAAAATTTTTTTTAGTTACTTTGGAAAAAAAAATATTTTTTTAGTTACTTTGGAAAAAAAAAATTTGTTTTAGTTACTTTGGAAAAAAAAAAATTTTTTTAGTTACTTTGGAAAAAAATTACTTTTTTAGTTACTTTGGAAAAAAAAATATTTTTTTAGTTACTTTGGAAAAAAAGTTACTTTTTTAGTTACTTTGGAAAAAAAAAAATTTTTTTAGTTACTTTGGAAAAAAAATATTTTTTTAGTTACTTTGGAAAAAAAAAAATTTTTTTTAGTTACTTTGGAAAAAAAATATTTTTTTAGTTACTTTGGAAAAAAAAAATTTTTTTTAGTTACTTTGGAAAAAAAAATATTTTTTTAGTTACTTTGGAAAAAAAAATATTTTTTTAGTTACTTTGGAAAAAAATATTTTTTTTTAGTTACTTTGGAAAAAAAATATTTTTTTAGTTACTTTGGAAAAAAAAATATTTTTTTAGTTACTTTGGAAAAAAAAATATTTTTTTAGTTACTTTGGAAAAAAAAATATTTTTTTAGTTTCTTTGGAAATTTTTTTTTTTTTTTAGTTACTTTGGAAAAAAAAATATTTTTTTAGTTACTTTGGAAAAAAAATATTTTTTTAGTTACTTTGGAAAAAAAAATATTTTTTTAGTTACTTTGGAAAAAAAAATATTTTTTTAGTTACTTTGGAAATTTTTTTTTTTTTTAATTACTTTGGAAAAAAAAAATTTGTTTAGTTACTTTGGAAAAAAACAAATTTTTTTAGTTACTTTGGAAAAAAAATAATTTTTTTAGTTACTTTGGAAAAAAAAAAATTTTTTTAGTTACTTTGGAAAAAAAAATATTTTTTTTAGTTACTTTGGAAAAAAAAAAATTTTTTTAGTTACTTTGGAAAAAAAAATATTTTTTTAGTTACTTTGGAAAAAAAAATATTTTTTTAGTTACTTTGGAAAAAAAAAAAAATTTTTAGTTACTTTGGAAAAAAAATTTTTTTTTTAGTTACTTTGGAAAAAAAAATATTTTTTTAGTTACTTTGGAAAAAAAAAATTTTTTTAGTTACTTTGGAAAAAAAAATATTTTTTTAGTTACTTTGGAAAAAAAAATATTTTTTTAGTTACTTTGGAAAAAAAAATATTTTTTTTAGTTACTTTGGAAAAAAAAATATTTTTTTTAGTTACTTTGGAAAAAAAAATATTTTTTTAGTTTCTTTGGAAAAAAAAATATTTTTTTAGTTACTTTGGAAAAAAAAATATTTTTTTAGTTACTTTGGAAAAAAAAATATTTTTTTAGTTACTTTGGAAAAAAAAATATTTTTTTAGTTACTTTGGAAAAAAAAATATTTTTTTAGTTACTTTGGAAAAAAAAATATTTTTTAGTTACTTTGGAAAAAAAAATATTTTTTTAGTTACTTTGGAAAAAAAAAATATTTTTTTAGTTTCTTTGGAAAATTTTTTTTTTTTTTAGTTACTTTGGAAAAAAAATATTTTTTTAGTTACTTTGGAAAAAAAATATTTTTTTAGTTACTTTGGAAAAAAAAATATTTTTTAGTTACTTTGGAATTTTTTTTTTTTTTTAATTACTTGGAAAAAAAATATTTTTTTAGTTACTTTGGAAAAAAAATTATTTTTTTAGTTACTTTGGAAAAAAAAATATTTTTTTAGTTTCTTTGGAAAAAAAAAATTTGTTTTAGTTACTTTGGAAAAAAAAAAAAAATTTTTAGTTACTTTGGAAAAAAATTACTTTTTTAGTTACTTTGGAAAAAAAAATATTTTTTTAGTTACTTTGGAAAAAAAGTTACTTTTTTAGTTACTTTGGAAAAAAAAATATTTTTTTAGTTACTTTGGAAAAAAAATATTTTTTTAGTTACTTTGGAAAAAAAAAAAATTTTTTTAGTTACTTTGGAAAAAAAATATTTTTTTAGTTACTTTGGAAAAAAAAATTTTTTTTTAGTTACTTTGGAAAAAAAAATATTTTTTTAGTTACTTTGGAAAAAAAAATATTTTTTTAGTTACTTTGGAAAAAAATATTTTTTTTAGTTACTTTGGAAAAAAAATATTTTTTTAGTTACTTTGGAAAAAAAAATATTTTTTTAGTTACTTTGGAAAAAAAAATATTTTTTTAGTTACTTTGGAAAAAAAAATATTTTTTTAGTTTCTTTGGAAAATTTTTTTTTTTTTTTAGTTACTTTGGAAAAAAAAATATTTTTTAGTTACTTTGGAAAAAAAATATTTTTTTAGTTACTTTGGAAAAAAAATTATTTTTTTAGTTACTTTGGAAAAAAAAAATATTTTTTTAGTTACTTTGGAAATTTTTTTTTTTTTTTTAATTACTTTGGAAAAAAAATATTTTTTTAGTTACTTTGGAAAAAAACAAATTTTTTTAGTTACTTTGGAAAAAAAAATTTTTTTTTAGTTACTTTGGAAAAAAAAATATTTTTTTAGTTTCTTTGGAAAAAAAAAATTTTTTTAGTTACTTTGGAAAAAAAATATTTTTTTAGTTACTTTGGAAAAAAAAATATTTTTTTAGTTACTTTGGAAAAAAAAAAATTTTTTAGTTACTTTGGAAAATAAAATATTTTTTTAGTTACTTTGGAAAAAAAATTATTTTTTTAGTTACTTTGGAAAAAAAATTATTTTTTTAGTTACTTTGGAAAAAAAAATATTTTTTTAGTTACTTTGGAAAAAAATTTTTTTTTTAGTTACTTTGGAAAATAAAATATTTTTTTAGTTACTTTGGAAAAAAAATAATTTTTTTAGTTACTTTGGAAAAAAAAATATTTTTTTAGTTACTTTGGAAAAAAAATTATTTTTTAGTTACTTTGGAAAAAAAAATATTTTTTTTAGTTACTTTGGAAAAAAAAATTTTTTTTTAGTTACTTTGGAAAAAAAAATATTTTTTTAGTTACTTTGGAAAAAAAAATATTTTTTTAGTTACTTTGGAAAAAAAAAAAAAATTTTTAGTTACTTTGGGAAAAAAAATATTTTTTTAGTTACTTTGGAAAAAAAATATTTTTTTAGTTACTTTGGAAAAAAAAAAATTTTTTTAGTTACTTTGGAAAAAAAATATTTTTTTAGTTACTTTGGAAAAAAAAATATTTTTTTAGTTACTTTGGAAAAAAAAAAATTTTTTAGTTACTTTGGAAAAAAAATATTTTTTTAGTTACTTTGGAAAAAAAATATTTTTTTAGTTACTTTGGAAAAAAAAATATTTTTTTAGTTACTTTGGAAAATAAAATATTTTTTTAGTTACTTTGGAAAAAAAATTATTTTTTTAGTTACTTTGGAAAAAAAAATATTTTTTTAGTTACTTTGGAAAAAAAAATATTTTTTTAGTTACTTTGGAAATTTTTTTTTTTTTTTAGTTACTTTGGAAAAAAAATATTTTTTTAGTTACTTTGAAAAAAAAATATTTTTTTAGTTTCTTTGGAAAAAAAAAATTTTTTTTAGTTACTTTGGAAAAAAAAATATTTTTTTAGTTACTTTGGGAAAAAAATATTGTTTTAGTTACTTTGGAAAAAAAAAATTTTTTTAGTTACTTTTGAAAAAAATATTTTTTTAGTTACTTTGGAAAAAAAAATATTTTTTTAGTTACTTTGGAAAAAAAATATTTTTTTAGTTACTTTGGAAAAAAAAATATTTTTTTAGTTACTTTGGAAAAAAAAATATTTTTTTAGTTACTTTGGAAAAAAATATATTTTTTTTAGTTACTTTGGAAAAAAAAAATATTTTTTTAGTTTCTTTGGAAAAAAATTTTTTTTTTTAGTTACTTTGGAAAAAAAAATATTTTTTTAGTTACTTTGGAAAAAAAAATATTTTTTTAGTTACTTTGGAAAAAAAAATATTTTTTTAGTTTCTTTGGAAAAAAAAAAATTTTTTTTAGTTACTTTGGAAAAAAATATATTTTTTTAGTTACTTTGGAAAAAAAAATATTTTTTTAGTTACTTTGGAAAAAAAAAAATTTTTTTTAGTTACTTTGGAAAAAAAAATTTTTTTTTAGTTACTTTGGAAAAAAAAATATTTTTTTAGTTACTTTGGAAAAAAAAAATTTTTTTTTAGTTACTTTGGAAAAAAAATATTTTTTTAGTTACTTTGGAAAAAAAAATATTTTTTTAGTTACTTTGGAAAAAAAAATATTTTTTTTAGTTACTTTGGAAAAAAAAATATTTTTTTAGTTACTTTGGAAAAAAAAATATTTTTTTAGTTACTTTGGAAAAAAAAATATTTTTTTTAGTTACTTTGGAAAAAAATATATTTTTTAGTTACTTTGGAATTTTTTTTTTTTTTTTAATTACTTTGGAAAAAAAATATTTTTTAGTTACTTTGGAAAAAACAAAATTTTTTAGTTACTTTGGAAAAAAAATTTTTTTAGTTACTTTGGAAAAAAAAATATTTTTTTAGTTTCTTTGGAAAAAAAAAAATTTTTTTAGTTACTTTGGAAAAAAAAATATTTTTTTAGTTACTTTGGAAAAAAAAATATTTTTTTAGTTACTTTGGAAAAAAAAATATTTTTTTAGTTACTTTGGAAAAAAAATTATTTTTTAGTTACTTTGGAAAAAAAAAATATTTTTTTAGTTACTTTGGAAAGACAAATATTTTTTTAGTTACTTTGGAAAAAAAATATTTTTTTAGTTACTTTGGAAAAAAAAATATTTTTTTAGTTACTTTGGAAAAAAAAATATTTTTTTAGTTACTTTGGAAAAAAAAATATTTTTTTAGTTTCTTTGGAAAAAAAAAATTTTTTTTAGTTACTTTGGAAAAAAAAATATTTTTTTAGTTTCTTTGGAAAAAAAAATATTTTTTTAGTTACTTTGGAAAAAAAAATATTTTTTTAGTTTCTTTGGAAAAAAAATAATTTTTTTAGTTACTTTGGAAAAAAAAATATTTTTTTAGTTACTTTGGGAAAAAAAATATTTTTTTAGTTACTTTGGAAAAAAAAAAAAATTTTTTAGTTACTTTGGAAAAAAAAAATATTTTTTTAGTTACTTTGGAAAAAAAAATATTTTTTTAGTTACTTTGGAAAAAAAAAATTTTTTTTTAGTTACTTTGGAAAAAAAATATTTTTTTAGTTACTTTGGAAAAAAAAATATTTTTTTTAGTTACTTTGGAAAAAAAAATATTTTTTTAGTTACTTTGGAAAAAAAAATATTTTTTTAGTTACTTTGGAAAAAAAAAATATTTTTTTAGTTACTTTGGAAAAAAAAATATTTTTTAGTTACTTTGGAAAAAAAAATATTTTTTTAGTTACTTTGGAAATTTTTTTTTTTTTTTTAATTACTTTGGAAAAAAAATATTTTTTAGTTACTTTGGAAAAAAAACAAAAATTTTTAGTTACTTTGGAAAAAAAAAAATTTTTTTAGTTACTTTGGAAAAAAAAATATTTTTTTAGTTTCTTTGGAAAAAAAAAAAAATTTTTAGTTACTTTGGAAAAAAAAATATTTTTTTAGTTACTTTGGAAAAAAAAATATTTTTTTAGTTACTTTGGAAAAAAAAATATTTTTTTAGTTACTTTGGAAAAAAAATTATTTTTTTAGTTACTTTGGGAAAAAAAATATTTTTTTAGTTACTTTGGAAAGACAAATATTTTTTTAGTTACTTTGGAAAAAAAAATATTTTTTTAGTTACTTTGGAAAAAAAAAATATTTTTTTAGTTACTTTGGAAAAAAAAATATTTTTTTAGTTACTTTGGAAAAAAAATATTTTTTTTAGTTTCTTTGGAAAAAAAATTTTTTTTTTAGTTACTTTGGAAAAAAAAAAATTTTTTTAGTTACTTTGGAAAAAAAATATTTTTTTAGTTTCTTTGGAAAAAAAAAAATTTTTTTAGTTACTTTGGAAAAAAAAAATATTTTTTTAGTTACTTTGGAAAAAAAATATTTTTTTAGTTACTTTGGAAAAAAAATTATTTTTTAGTTACTTTGGAAAAAAAATATTTTTTTAGTTACTTTGGAAAAAAAAATATTTTTTTAGTTACTTTGGAAAAAAAATATTTTTTAGTTACTTTGGAAAAAAAAATATTTTTTTAGTTACTTTGGAAAAAAAAATATTTTTTTAGTTACTTTGGAAAAAAAAATATTTTTTTAGTTTCTTTGGAAAAAAAAATATTTTTTTAGTTACTTTGGAAAAAAAAATATTTTTTTAGTTACTTTGGAAAAAAAAATATTTTTTTAGTTACTTTGGAAAAAAAATATTTTTTAGTTACTTTGGAAAAAAAAATTTTTTTTTAGTTACTTTGGAAAAAAAAATATTTTTTTAGTTACTTTGGAAAAAAATATTTTTTTAGTTACTTTGGAAAAAAAAATATTTTTTTAGTTACTTTGGAAAAAAAATTTTTTTTTAATTACTTTGGAAAAAAAATATTTTTTTAGTTACTTTGGAAAAAAAAAATTTTTTTTAGTTACTTTGGAAAAAAAATATTTTTTTAGTTTCTTTGGAAAAAAAAATTTTTTTTAGTTACTTTGGAAAAAAAAATATTTTTTTAGTTACTTTGGAAAAAAAATATTTTTTTAGTTTCTTTGGAAAATTTTTTTTTTTTTTAGTTACTTTGGAAAAAAAAATATTTTTTTAGTTACTTTGGAAAAAAAATATTTTTTAGTTACTTTGGAAAAAAAATATTTTTTTAGTTACTTTGGAAAAAAAAATATTTTTTTAGTTACTTTGGAAAAAAAAATATTTTTTTAGTTACTTTGGAAAAAAAAATATTTTTTTAGTTACTTTGGAAAAAAAAAATTTTTTTTAGTTACTTTGGAAAAAAAAATAATTTTTTTTAGTTACTTTGGAAAAAAATATTTTTTTAGTTACTTTGGGAAAAAAATATTTTTTTAGTTACTTTGGAAAAAAAAATATTTTTTTAGTTACTTTGGAAAAAAAATATTTTTTTAGTTACTTTGAAAAAAAAAAATTTTTTAGTTACTTTGGAAAAAAATATATTTTTTAGTTACTTTGGAATTTTTTTTTTTTTTTAATTACTTTGGAAAAAAAATATTTTTTTAGTTACTTTGGAAAAAAAACAAAAATTTTTAGTTACTTTGGAAAAAAAAAAATTTTTTAGTTACTTTGGAAAAAAAAATATTTTTTTAGTTTCTTTGGAAAAAAAAATTTTTTTAGTTACTTTGGAAAAAAAATATTTTTTTAGTTACTTTGGAAAAAAAAAATTTTTTTAGTTACTTTGGAAAAAAAAATATTTTTTTAGTTACTTTGGAAAATAAAATATTTTTTTAGTTACTTTGGAAAAAAAAATATTTTTTTAGTTACTTGGAAAAAAAAATATTTTTTTAGTTACTTTGGAAAAAAAATATTTTTTTAGTTACTTTGGAAAAAAATTTTTTTTTTTAGTTACTTTGGAAAAAAATATTTTTTTAGTTACTTTGGAAAAAAAATATTTTTTTAGTTTCTTGGAAAAAAAATATTTTTTAGTTACTTTGGAAAAAAAATATTTTTTAGTTACTTTGGAAAAAAAAATATTTTTTTAGTTACTTTGGAAAAAAAAATATTTTTTTAGTTACTTTGGAAAAAAAATATTTTTTTAGTTACTTTGGAAAAAAAAATATTTTTTTAGTTACTTTGGAAAAAAAATATTTTTTTAGTTACTTTGGAAAAAAAATATTTTTTTAGTTACTTTGGGAAAAAAAATATTTTTTTAGTTACTTTGGAAAAAAATTATTTTTTTAGTTACTTTGGAAAAAAAAATATTTTTTTAGTTACTTTGGAAAAAAAAATATTTTTTTAGTTACTTTGGAAAAAAAAAATATTTTTTTAGTTACTTTGGAAAAAAAAATATTTTTTAGTTACTTTGGAAAAAAAAAATATTTTTTTAGTTACTTTGGAAAAAAAAATATTTTTTAGTTTCTTTGGAAAAAAAAATATTTTTTTAGTTACTTTGGAAAAAAAATATATTTTTTTAGTTACTTTGGAAAAAAAATATTTTTTAGTTACTTTGGAAAAAAAAATATTTTTTTAGTTACTTTGGAAAAAAAAATTTTTTTTTAGTTACTTGGAAAAAAAAATATTTTTTTAGTTACTTTGGAAAAAAAATATTTTTTTAGTTACTTTGGAAAAAAAAAATATTTTTTTAGTTACTTTGGAAAAAAAATTTTTTTTTTAATTACTTTGGAAAAAAAATATTTTTTTAGTTACTTTGGAAAAAAAAATTTTTTTTAGTTACTTTGGAAAAAAAAATATTTTTTTAGTTTCTTTGGAAAAAAAAAAATTTTTTTTAGTTACTTTGGAAAAAAAATTTTTTTTTTAGTTACTTTGGAAAAAAAAATATTTTTTAGTTTCTTTGGAAAATTTTTTTTTTTTTTAGTTACTTTGGAAAAAAAAATATTTTTTTAGTTACTTTGGAAAAAAAAATATTTTTTTAGTTACTTTGGAAAAAAAATATTTTTTTAGTTACTTTGGAAAAAAAAATATTTTTTAGTTACTTTGGAAAAAAAAATATTTTTTTAGTTACTTTGGAAAAAAAAATATTTTTTAGTTACTTTGGAAAAAAAAAATTTTTTTAGTTACTTTGGAAAAAAAAATAATTTTTTTTAGTTACTTTGGAAAAAAAATATTTTTTAGTTACTTGGAAAAAAAATATTTTTTTAGTTACTTTGGAAAAAAAAATATTTTTTTAGTTACTTTGGAAAAAAAATATTTTTTTAGTTACTTTGGAAAAAAAATATTTTTTTAGTTACTTTGGAAAAAAAAATATTTTTTTTAGTTACTTGGAAAAAAAAATATTTTTTTAGTTACTTTGGAAATTTTTTTTTTTTTTAATTACTTTGGAAAAAAAATATTTTTTTAGTTACTTTGGAAAAAAACAAAATTTTTTAGTTACTTTGGAAAAAAAAAAATTTTTTTAGTTACTTTGGAAAAAAAAATATTTTTTTAGTTTCTTTGGAAAAAAAAATTTTTTTAGTTACTTTGGAAAAAAAATATTTTTTAGTTACTTTGGAAAAAAAAATATTTTTTTAGTTACTTTGGAAAAAAAAATATTTTTTTTAGTTACTTTGGAAAATAAAATATTTTTTTAGTTACTTTGGAAAAAAAAATATTTTTTTAGTTACTTTGGAAAAAAAAATATTTTTTTAGTTACTTTGGAAAAAAAAATATTTTTTTAGTTACTTTGGAAAAAAATTTTTTTTTTTAGTTACTTTGGAAAAAAAATATTTTTTTAGTTACTTTGGAAAAAAAAAATATTTTTTTAGTTTCTTTGGAAAAAAAAATATTTTTTTAGTTACTTTGGAAAAAAAATATTTTTTTAGTTACTTTGGAAAAAAAAATATTTTTTTAGTTACTTTGGAAAAAAAAATATTTTTTTTAGTTACTTTGGAAAAAAAAATATTTTTTTAGTTACTTTGGAAAAAAAATATTTTTTTAGTTACTTTGGAAAAAAAATATTTTTTTAGTTACTTTGGAAAAAAAAATATTTTTTAGTTACTTTGGAAAAAAAAATATTTTTTTAGTTACTTTGGAAAAAAAAATATTTTTTTAGTTACTTTGGAAAAAAAATAAAAATTTTAGTTTCTTTGGAAAAAAAAATTTTTTTTTAGTTACTTTGGAAAAAAAAATATTTTTTTAGTTACTTTGGAAAAAAAAATATTTTTTTAGTTACTTTGGAAAAAAAATATTTTTTTAGTTACTTTGGAAAAAAAAAAATTTTTTTAGTTACTTTGGAAAAAAAAAATTTTTTTTTAGTTACTTTGGAAAAAAAAATATTTTTTTAGTTACTTTGGAAAAAAAAATATTTTTTTAGTTACTTTGGAAAAAAAAAATATTTTTTTTAGTTACTTTGGAAAAAAAATATTTTTTTAGTTACTTTGGAAAAAAAAAATATTTTTTTAGTTACTTTGGAAAAAAAAAATATTTTTTTAGTTACTTTGGAAAAAAAAATATTTTTTTAGTTACTTTGGAAATTTTTTTTTTTTTTTAATTACTTGGAAAAAAAATATTTTTTTAGTTACTTGGAAAAAAACAAAATTTTTTAGTTACTTTGGAAAAAAAAAAAATTTTTTTAGTTACTTTGGAAAAAAAAATATTTTTTTAGTTCTTTGGAAAAAAAATATTTTTTTAGTTACTTTGGAAAAAAAATATTTTTTTAGTTACTTTGGAAAAAAAAATATTTTTTTAGTTACTTTGGAAAAAAAAATATTTTTTAGTTACTTTGGAAAATAAAATATTTTTTTTAGTTACTTTGGAAAAAAAAATATTTTTTTAGTTACTTTGGAAAAAAAAATATTTTTTTAGTTACTTTGGAAAAAAAAATATTTTTTTAGTTACTTTGGAAAAAAATTTTTTTTTTTAGTTACTTTGGAAAAAAAAATATTTTTTAGTTACTTTGGAAAAAAAAATATTTTTTTAGTTTCTTTGGAAAAAAAAAAATTTTTTTAGTTACTTTGGAAAAAAAATATTTTTTAGTTACTTTGGAAAAAAAAATATTTTTTTAGTTACTTTGGAAAAAAAAATATTTTTTTTAGTTACTTTGGAAAAAAAATATTTTTTTAGTTACTTTGGAAAAAAAAAATATTTTTTAGTTACTTTGGAAAAAAAATATTTTTTTTAGTTACTTTGGAAAAAAAAATATTTTTTTAGTTACTTTGGAAAAAAAAATATTTTTTAGTTACTTTGGAAAAAAAAATATTTTTTTAGTTACTTTGGAAAAAAAAAAAAATTTTTTAGTTTCTTTGGAAAAAAAAATTTTTTTTAGTTACTTTGGAAAAAAAATATTTTTTTAGTTACTTTGAAAAAAAAATATTTTTTTAGTTACTTTGGAAAAAAAAATTTTTTTTTAGTTTCTTTGGAAAAAAAATTTTTTTTTAGTTACTTTGGAAAAAAAATTTTTTTTTTAGTTTCTTTGGAAAAAAATTTTTTTTTTAGTTACTTTGGAAAAAAAAATATTTTTTTAGTTTCTTTGGAAAAAAAAATTTTTTTTTAGTTACTTTGAAAAAAAATATTTTTTTAGTTACTTTGGAAAAAAAAATATTTTTTTAGTTTCTTTGGAAAAAAAAAAATTTTTTAGTTACTTTGGAAAAAAAATATTTTTTTTAGTTTCTTTGGAAAACAAAATATTTTTTTAGTTACTTTGGAAAAAAATATATTTTTTTAGTTACTTTGAAAAAAAAATATTTTTTAGTTTCTTTGGAAAAAAAATTTTTTTTAGTTTCTTTGGAAAAAAAAAATTTTTTTAGTTACTTTGGAAAAAAAAATATTTTTTTAGTTACTTTGGAAAAAAAAATATTTTTTTAGTTACTTTGGAAAAAAAAATATTTTTTTAGTTACTTTGGAAAAAAAAATATTTTTTAGTTTCTTTGGAAAAAAAATTATTTTTTTTAGTTACTTTGGAAAAAAAAATATTTTTTTAGTTTCTTTGGAAAAAAAAATATTTTTTTTAGTTACTTTGGAAAAAAAAATATTTTTTTAGTTACTTTGGAAAAAAAATATTTTTTTAGTTACTTGGAAAAAAAATATTTTTTTAGTTACTTTGGAAAAATATTTTTAGTTTTTGGAAAAAAAATATTTTTTTAGTTACTTTGGAAAAAAAAATATTTTTTAGTTACTTTGGAAAAAAAAAAATTTTTTTAGTTACTTTGGAAAAAAAAATATTTTTTAGTTTCTTTGGAAAAAAAATATTTTTTTTAGTTACTTTGGAAAAAAAAAAATTTTTTTTAGTTACTTTGGAAAAAAAATATTTTTTTAGTTACTTTGGAAAAAAAAAAATTTTTTAGTTACTTTGGGAAAAAAATATTTTTTTAGTTACTTTGGAAAAAAAAATATTTTTTTAGTTACTTTGGAAAAAAAAATATTTTTTTAGTTACTTTGGAAAAAAAAATATTTTTTTAGTTACTTTGGAAAAAAAAATATTTTTTTAGTTACTTTGGAAAAAAAAATATTTTTTTAGTTACTTTGGAAAAAAAAAATATTTTTTTAGTTACTTTGGAAAAAAAAATATTTTTTAGTTACTTTGAATTTTTTTTTTTTTAATTACTTTGGAAAAAAAATATTTTTTAGTTACTTTGGAAAAAACAAAAATTTTTAGTTACTTTGGAAAAAAAAAATTTTTTTTAGTTACTTTGGAAAAAAAAATATTTTTTTTAGTTACTTTGGAAAAAAAAATATTTTTTTAGTTTCTTTGGAAAAAAGAAATTTTTTTAGTTACTTTGGAAAAAAAATATTTTTTAGTTACTTTGGGAAAAAAAATATTTTTTTAGTTACTTTGGAAAAAAAAAATATTTTTTTAGTTACTTTGGAAAATAAAATATTTTTTAGTTACTTTGGAAAAAAAAAAATTTTTTAGTTACTTTGGAAAAAAAAAATTTTTTTTAGTTACTTTGGAAAAAAAATATTTTTTTAGTTACTTTGGAAAAAAAAATTTTTTTTTAGTTACTTTGGAAAAAAAAATATTTTTTTAGTTACTTTGGAAAAAAAAATATTTTTTTAGTTTCTTTGGAAAAAAAAATTTTTTTAGTTACTTTGGAAAAAAAAATATTTTTTTAGTTACTTTGGAAAAAAAAATATTTTTTAGTTACTTAGGAAAAAAAAATATTTTTTTTAGTTACTTTGGAAAAAAAATATTTTTTTAGTTACTTTGGAAAAAAAAATATTTTTTTAGTTACTTTGGAAAAAAATATTTTTTTAGTTACTTTGGAAAAAAAAATATTTTTTTAGTTACTTTGGAAAAAAAAAATTTTTTAGTTACTTTGGAAAAAAAAATATTTTTTTAGTTACTTTGGAAAAAAAAATATTTTTTTAGTTACTTTGGAAAAAAAAAATATTTTTTAGTTTCTTTGGAAAAAAAATATTTTTTTAGTTACTTTGGAAAAAAAATATTTTTTTAGTTTCTTTGGAAAAAAAAAATTTTTTTTAGTTACTTTGGAAAAAAAAATATTTTTTTTAGTTACTTTGGAAAAAAAAATATTTTTTTAGTTACTTTGGAAAAAAAAAAAATTTTTTAGTTACTTTGGAAAAAAAATATTTTTTTAGTTACTTTGGAAAAAAAAATATTTTTTTAGTTACTTTGGAAAAAAAATATTTTTTTAGTTACTTTGGAAAAAAAAATATTTTTTTAGTTACTTTGGAAAAAAAAATATTTTTTTAGTTACTTTGGAAAAAAAAAAATTTTTTTAGTTACTTTGGAAAAAAAAATATTTTTTTAGTTACTTTGGAAAAAAAATATTTTTTTAGTTTCTTTGGAAAAAAAAATATTTTTTTTAGTTTCTTTGGAAAAAAAAAAATTTTTTAGTTACTTTGGAAAAAAAAATATTTTTTTAGTTTCTTTGGAAAAACAAAATATTTTTTTAGTTACTTTGAAAAAAAATATTTTTTTAGTTTCTTTGGAAAACAAAATATTTTTTTAGTTACTTTGGAAAAAAAATATTTTTTTAGTTACTTTGGAAAAAAAAATATTTTTTTAGTTACTTTGGAAAAAAAAATATTTTTTTAGTTACTTTGGAAAAAAAATATTTTTTTAGTTACTTGGAAAAAAAATATTTTTTTAGTTACTTTGGAAAAAAAAATATTTTTTTAGTTACTTTGGAAAAAAAATAATTTTTTAATTACTTTGGAAAAAAATATTTTTTTAGTTACTTTGGAAAAAATTTTTTTTTTTTAGTTACTTTGGAAAAAAAAATTTTTTTTTAGTTTCTTTGGAAAAAAAAAAAAATTTTTAGTTACTTTGGAAAAAAAAATATTTTTTTAGTTACTTTGGAAAAAAAAATATTTTTTTAGTTTCTTTGGAAATTTTTTTTTTTTTTTAGTTACTTTGGAAAAAAAAAATATTTTTTTAGTTACTTGGAAAAAAAAATATTTTTTAGTTACTTTGGAAAAAAAAATATTTTTTTAGTTACTTTGGAAAAAAAATATTTTTTTAGTTACTTTGGAAAAAAAAATATTTTTTTAGTTACTTGGAAAAAAAAATATTTTTTTTAGTTACTTTGGAAAAAAAAATATTTTTTTTAGTTACTTTGGAAAAAAAAATATTTTTTTAGTTTCTTTGGAAAAAAAAATATTTTTTTAGTTACTTTGGAAAAAAAAATATTTTTTAGTTACTTTGGAAAAAAAAATATTTTTTTAGTTACTTTGGAAAAAAAAAATTTTTTAGTTACTTTGGAAAAAAATATTTTTTTAGTTACTTTGGAAAAAAAATATTTTTTTAGTTACTTTGGAAAAAAAAAATATTTTTTTAGTTACTTTGGAAAAAAAAAATATTTTTTTAGTTACTTTGGAAAAAAAAATATTTTTTAGTTACTTTGGAAAAAAAATATTTTTTTAGTTACCTTTGGAAAAAAAAATATTTTTTTAGTTACTTTGGAAAAAAAAATATTTTTTTAGTTACTTTGGAAAAAAAATATTTTTTTAGTTACTTTGGAAAAAAAAAATTTTTTTTAGTTACTTTGGAAAAAAAATATTTTTTTTAGTTACTTTGGAAAAAAAATATTTTTTTAGTTACTTTGGAAAAAAAAATATTTTTTTAGTTACTTTGGAAAAAAAATATTTTTTTAGTTACTTTGGAAAAAAAAATATTTTTTAGTTACTTTGGAAAAAAAAATATTTTTTTAGTTACTTTGGAAAAAAAAATATTTTTTTAGTTACTTTGGAAAAAAAAATATTTTTTTAGTTACTTTGGAAAAAAAATATTTTTTTAGTTACTTTGGAAATTTTTTTTTTTTTTTAATTCACTTTGAAAAAAAAATATTTTTAACTTTGGAAAAAAAATATTTTTTTAGTTACTTTGGAAAAAACAAAATTTTTTAGTTACTTTGGAAAAAAAAAATTTTTTTAGTTACTTTGGAAAAAAAAATATTTTTTTAGTTTCTTTGGAAAAAAAATATTTTTTTAGTTACTTTGGAAAAAAAATATTTTTTAGTTACTTGGAAAAAAAATATTTTTAGTTACTTTGGAAAAAAAAATTTTTTTAGTTACTTTGGAAAATAAAATATTTTTTTAGTTACTTTGGAAAAAAAAAATATTTTTTTAGTTACTTTGGAAAAAAATTATTTTTTAGTTACTTTGGAAAAAAAATATTTTTTTAGTTACTTTGGAAAAAAAAATTTTTTTTTAGTTACTTTGGAAAAAAAATATTTTTTTAGTTACTTTGGAAAAAAAAAATATTTTTTTAGTTTCTTTGGAAAAATTTTTTTTTTTTAGTTACTTTGGAAAAAAAAATATTTTTTTAGTTACTTTGGAAAAAAAAAATATTTTTTTAGTTACTTGGAAAAAAAAATATATTTTTTAGTTACTTTGGAAAAAAAATATTTTTTTAGTTACTTTGGAAAAAAAAATATTTTTTTAGTTACTTTGGAAAAAAAATATTTTTTTAGTTACTTTGGAAAAAAAATATTTTTTTAGTTACTTTGGAAAAAAAATATTTTTTTAGTTACTTTGGAAAAAAAAATATTTTTTTAGTTACTTTGGAAAAAAAAATATTTTTTTAGTTTCTTTGGAAAAAAAAAATTTTTTTTTAGTTACTTTGGAAAAAAAAAATTTTTTTTAGTTACTTTGGAAAAAAAAATTTTTTTTAGTTACTTTGGAAAAAAAAATTTTTTTTAGTTACTTTGGAAAAAAAAAAATTTTTTAGTTCCTTTGGAAAAAAAATTTTTTTTTTAGTTACTTTGGAAAAAAAAATTTTTTTTTAGTTACTTTGGAAAAAAAAATATTTTTTTAGTTACTTTGGAAAAAAAAAAAAAATTTTAGTTACTTTGGAAAAAAAATATTTTTTAGTTACTTTGGAAAAAAAAATATTTTTTAGTTACTTTGGAAAAAAAATATTTTTTTAGTTACTTTTGGAAAAAAATATATTTTTTTTAGTTACTTTGGAAAAAAAAATATTTTTTTAGTTTCTTTGGAAAAAAATATTTTTTTTTA